>NW_028317814.1:23417500-23605000 GCF_062004578.1 Staurois parvus
TCTCCTTTTCGCTGCCGACTGCTGAGACAAGGTGGGGACGGGGACAAGGGGGGTACCTGCAGGAGAGGTGCAAGGGCCACATGAAATGGCCTGGAGGGCCGGATTAGACCCGCGGGCCTTGTGTTTGACACCTGTGATCTAAAGGAAGTCATAAGAACCCTAATAAAACGATCTAATTTGCTCCAATGGAAAAAAAAATACCTTCCTGATCTGAAAGCAATCGAATATTCCCTGGATCAACTACCCCTGGTGGTTATCACCATTAATATACAGCCATATTTTGTGCATTTAGGAATGCATCCAGCTCTTTTTTAAAAATGGAGCTGGCCAAAACTAGTTCTGGAGGGAGTCTGTTCTACATTTTCACAGCTCCTACTGTGAAGAAGTCTTTCCATATGTGGAAGTTAAATTTTTTTTCCTCCAGTTCAAAAGAGTGCCTCCTTGTCATTAGTAATGACCTGACAGTCAGTCAGTAGGAAGTGTCCCATGTACTGATTTCCCATCTTTTAGTTGAAATTCTCCTCCACTCCTAACCCAACCTCCATAATCTTCCAGAGCCCACTTCATAGAAGCCATACTACAGCTTCTATTATGAAAGAGGAACTAATAGTGGCGGACAAGTGGATGATTGATGGGTCTGCCCCCTCCATTCATAGATCCATTTTTATTCATAGAAGCTGTAGTACAGCGTCTGTGAATGGTGCAGGTAAGCAGAAGAAGTGGCCAAAGTTGGGCTCCTTGATGAGAGCCTGTGACAGCCCCTTAGTTTTATTAGCCTTCGCCACACCAGAAGATTATGCCAATGAGAGTGCAAAGGAATGGGGTCAGGGACAGAGTAAAATCTCAAATAAAAGAAGAGAAATCGGCACAAGGGACAAATCCTATTGTGACTGTAAGTTACATCCCTTTGTGCTAATTTTTCGGTTTTTAATTTTAGCTACACATAGGCTTTAAAGTGCATGTACAGTGCATCCAGAAAGTGTTCACAGCGCTTAACTTTTGCCACATTTTGTTGTTACAGCCTTATTCCAAGATTGAGTAAATTCATTTTTTTTTACTCAACATTCTACAGACCATACCCCATAATGACAACATGAAAGAAGTTCGTTTTGAAATCTTTGCATTTTATTAAAAATAAAAAATAAAAAAAAACACATGTACATAAGTATTCACAGGCTTTGCCATGACACTCAAAATTGAACTTTGGTGCATCCTGTTCCCACTGATCATCCTTGAGATGTTTCCACAACTTGATTGGAGTCCACCTGTGGGAAATTCAGTTGATTGGACGTGATTAGGAAAGGCATAAACCTGCCTATATAAGGTCCCACAGTTAACATTGCATGTCAGAGCACAAACCAAGCCATGAAGTCCAAGTAATTGTCCGTAGACCTCCGGGACAGGATTGTATCAAGGCACAGATCTGGGGAAGGGTACAGAAAAAATTTCTACAGCATTGAATGTCCCATTGAGCACAGTGGCCTCCATCACCCGTAAATCGAAGAAGTTTGGAACCACCAGGAATCTTCCTAGAGCGAGCCATCCAGCCAAAATGAGCAATCGAGGGAGAAGGGCCTTAGCCAGGGAGGTCACCAAGCACCCGATGGTCACTCTGAGAGTTCCAGCGTTTCTCTGTGGAGAGAGGAGAACCTTCCAGAAGAACAACCATCTCTGCAGCACTCCACCAATCAGTGCTGTATGGTAGAGTGGCCAGGCGGAAGCCACTCCTCAGTAAAAGGCAAATGGCAGTCCGCCTGGAGATTGCCAAAAGGCACCTGAGGGACTCTTAGACCATGAGAAACAAAACTCTCTGGTCTGATGAAACTAAGATTGAACTCTTTGGCCTGAATGCCAAGCGTCATGTCTGGAGGAAACCAGGCACCGCTCACCACCTGGCCAATACCATCCCTTCAGTGAAGCATGGTGGTGGCAGCATCATGCTGTGGGGATGTTTTTCAGCGGCAGGAACTGGGAGACTAGTCAGGATCAAAGGAAAGATGAATGCAGCAATGTACAGAGACATCTTTGATGAAAACCTGTTCCAGAGCGCTCTGGACCTTAGACTGGGGCGACGGTTTATCTTTCAACAGGACAACGACCCTAAGCACACAGCCCACATAACAAAGGAGTGGCTACAGGCCAACTCTGTGAATGTACTGGAGTGGCCCAGCCAGAGCCCAGACTTGAACCCGATTGAACATCTCTGGAGAGATCTGAAAATGGCTGTGCACCAACGCTCCCCATCCAACCTGATGAAACCTGAAACCCTCTGATCAGTCCCATTGTTGCATTAAGAAATACTACTCCCCCCAGCATCTCTTCAGCTGTGTAGCATGTATTGCATCTACTTAACCAAAGATGAATTGTCTATGAAGAAAGCTTGGAAAGTCATAACTTACGCAACAGGCTGCTACCCGTAGTACTTCAAGCTGCGAAAGGCGGTAAGCTAGTTACATGAAATGGGAGATCAGGGGAAAACGCTGGCTACATGCTGAATACCATACAGTAGTTGCAAAGATTTTCTTTTTTTTTTTTTTTCATCAGTGATAGAATTTATGGCTGGCTTTGAACCGAAACGAAAAGGGTAACTTTGTAATGGCAATGTATTACAAAAATGGCTTGTATAGCAATAATTTATATTGATTTTTTTTTAACAAAGCTAGCTTCCCTTGTAAACGTTTCCCTGCTCAGGGACCTGCAGAGCGGCTCATTATGTGAGGACACGGGCTTTGCCTGTAACAGAATATTTAGGCTACTCTGCTTTCTTGTTCCTTGCTGAATATTTCTTCGCTCTCGGTGTGTGTCACTGTGACCGCCGCTTGGCTGATTTTTATAAGTTCGTTTTTTTATTCTGGAGTGTGCGGCGGATTCATTTTGTGCTGTGGCATTAGAGAAATGGTGACTCATGCTGCTCATCCCACCTAAATTGTAGCCTGCTGAGGTTCCATTAGGTTCTATCAGACAGAATGCGTGCAGCACGTTCTTAACCCCTCAAATGCTGGCCAAAGAGCAGGTGGCAGGAGACATCCAGTATTCCTTCATATATTCTTGTCCTAATTTTACTAGAAAATTAATATGATCTGATTGAGCCATTTTTAATTGTTATTAATGAAATAAGGAGTTATGTGTGAGGGTGTTTTTATTCCACCATGCTCCAATGACCCTGGAAAGTATACAGGGAGCACAGGCTATCTGTTGAGTACTTCAGTCTTCCATCCAAGCGTTGTTGTTGTTGAAGGCACACCATTCCTGTGATTGGCAACCTGGAAACCCTTTTTCTTGCCTGTTTTTGTAGTTCAGAAGAACTAAAACCCAACCCTGGGCCCCAGGACTTCCGCCTCAAGTGGCCCCCCACGTATAATTTTTTTCTGTTTCATTCTTCTCTACTTACTATTTTCCTGAGTCTTCAAACCAGTCATGTGGTATGCAGGGTCTTTTCACCTCTTCTCCGAGAGTTGGTGGTCCTCAGCGATGCAGAGAGCGGCATTAACTTGATAACATCAATGCCACTCTGCATCAATATACCATGACTCAGACTTCTGGGGGACATCAAATGACATCATACAAAAGTACCATTTGCTGCCATGTGTTGCAGTAATGCTCATTTTAGGGCATATTAGACATAGATCTGACTTCGCCGTAATTGTGTTTTGTTCTGATTGCACATCGAATGTGATTTTTTTTAATTTAAAAATTTCAGCACGCATTTTTTTTTTTGCTCAGAGTTGATAAAGCAGCTATTCTTAACTAGGGTTTCTTGACCTATGAGTCTGCTGGGGTTCCATGACCTGTGATATATTCACCTTTCCAACTGATGGTGCCTGTTTAGTTATAGAGGCAACACCTCTTGGCAGAAGGCCACACCTTTCCTTGTATTGGTTTCCTGTGAACTCCTCCTCCTTGCCTGTTTGTAGATCAGGAGATTAAAACCCAACTCTGGGCTCCAGGTCCCTTTTCTCCAGTGTCCCTGTCAGGACCCAGATCTGAACCTGAAACCTCTGCTGAGCCTGGCAATGTCTGTTCTTGCTGGGCCACCTGGAATGCTACATAGCTCCCTGGACAATTCCTTGAATGATCATGTCTTGAACCTTGCTTGTTTTGAACCTTGAACCCTTTGCTCCTCCCATGAACTTCCTATTAAAGCCATGCTTTTGCACTTCCTGTTTGCCAGATTATTATGCTCTTTCCAGCCAATATCTTGCTCTTGCCACAACTGCTCTTGTCTGTATTTTCGCTACCACTCGTTACCAACTTTTGACTTTTTCCTCAGCTATGCTTTTGCTTGATCCCAACCTGCAACCACTTGTTACCAACCTTTGGCTTGTTTGCTGACTATGCTTCTGTTTGATCCTTACCAACTATATCCACTACTGGACCCTGGCTTGCTCACTTCCTGGTGGGGCGACCCTGAGGACTGCGACCTAGTGCAAAACCCATCTCCACCATCAGTACCTCTGGTGAATACCAGTTAGTACTTAGAACCCACACCTCGGATGAACTCGCATCATCTGCCAGGGTGACCTCCTTCTATACCTTTCCTGCTTGTCAGTGGGACTCTCTACTATTGTAGCTACTGGTCTCGGAGCCTGACCCCTGACCATGACAGCCCCCTCTTTTCAGGCAATGTTTTTACCATTTTTCAGAGTTTTCAAGCCAGTCACATGACATGCAATATCCCTTTTGCCTCTTCTCCAATGGTGGATGGTCCTTGAGGATAGAGGGAGAACATTGACTTGATTACATCAGCACCACTTTCTGCATTATTATACTTTGAGTGCTTGAGTCCCTACATGTCCTCAGACTTTGGTTGAATTGAATGGCCCGCACAGAGTTGATTGAGCAGCCACACTCAAGTACGGTTCAGTAGAACCTTTGAGGTTCCTCAAGAGTTTGCTAGAAGTTTCTTGGGCTGTGAGCTTAGTTCTGCAGGCAGTGTCACTTGGCAGAGCCATCTGCATGACACCAATGATATTTTTTATCTGTCTCTAAGTCATCCTGACTGCCACTATAAGTGGGGCATTCTTCCTACTGGCCACCAATGTAAGGGGCATTTTTCCATTGACCTTCAGTAAATTGGTTTAAGAAAGGGTTATCCAAGACTATTTTTCAAGGGTTATTGGGAAGCCAAGGGAATTATTTCAAGGGGTCCTCTAGGTAAAAAGGCTGTGTTTTACCATGCTTGGGAGGAAAGGGGGGGGGGGTTGTGTCAAATAATCATTTAGTTTATAATCTAAGATATATTCCTGCTTTTTTTTTTATCTATCATCGTATGTCCAAGAAGGTACTGAGGCATCTGTTTGTTTATAGAATCATGTACAGGGAGCATATTATGCTAATCCTTTTGACATTTGTGAAGGGTCATAGTTTGATGATGGATCCAAATCTGACATTTCTCTGGTCTCCTAAGGTCCGGCTCACTGGCAACATTACCGTACGCTGCTGATGCTGGAAGAGATGCAAGATGAAGTAGCCAAATCTCATTGTGAGCTACAGAAACTCGAGCTGGGTAAGTAATGTTCCTTGTTATCAGTCCAGACATTCTGTCCTATCTTGTTGCGCAATGGTTCTCCTCACAAACCTATTACATCGCTATCCATCATCTGGAGGACAGTAGGTCGCCATCCGCTTCATAAATACAGAGTGGTAAAAAGCCAATTTATCTGGAAATGTGAGCTGAAAATTACAGTACAATATGTAACAGGCTGCTCACTTGAAAAAAATAGTTTCAGATGTTTGACATGACCGAGAAGTAACCACATAGAGCTATTATTTTTTGAAGATGCAATATGTAACAAAAAATGTGAAATGTTCTGGAAAATGTTAAATTTTGGTGCGATTTTAGCTCTGAAGGCAGGAAAAATGCTCACTTTAATGTAGAGGGGGCTTTGTACTATTTTACAATTTGTTGCTTTTTTAGACAGCTAAATATGAAACATTACAAATATGTGAAAAATAGCCTAAGTTACAGTAGATGGAGCCCCTAGGCTACTTTTCATATGCTATACAGTTTCTTCTAACCAGGAGAAGTTAAAGTCCCTGAACTTTCAACTTCAGACTCTTTCACACAAGTGGTCTGATTAGGTCTGTTTTTCAGGCGGACCCAATTAGACCCTCCATTCTCCTTTTTTGGGCAATTGGATGTGAACAAACCAGCTGTCCCTTTACACCCGGCTACTTCCGATCCGGCAAAAACAAATGGAAGGGGATCCGTTCCCCTCTTATCAGAACGGAGGGCAGTTGGGTGTAAATGGACAGCTGGTCCGTCGTACATCCGACATCTCATAGATCAGATCAGGCTTTGTCCATGTCCGCTATACATAAGTGGAAGGGACAAGGACCTGTCATCCGGCCACTCCACTCCGCTCAGCAGGGGATCAGAAAACAGATACTCCTGAACAATACCGGATCCAGCCCGCGTGATAGGGGACTAAAACCTCTAAATACATTAAAGGTGCATCAAAACAAAAGATGTGCAATGTCTTACAGTTCAGTTTGTTTAAAAAGCAACCACAGACCTAGTGAAAAATAAATGACTGTGTAGAACTGCATGCCATAGATAATGCCGCTTGTTCGGTGTGTGGAAGCAGTGGTCTCTCTGCAGAGGTCCAACATGTGTCCCTGAGTCAGACCTATAGCTGTTTAACCACTTCCCGACCGGCCGTTGCATATAAATGGCCGGACGGTGGCAGTGCAGGGTCAGCTGGCTGTTTATAAATGGCCTCCCCGCACCCTGCTTGTGCGCGCTCCCTGGGAGAGCGCAGCACCACGATCCGGTGCCCGCTGTGTCCTCCGGACACAGTGAAACACCGATTGTCAGACGGGACCTCTGTGCGTGGTCCCGATCATGTGATCACTGATTGGCCAATCAGTGATCACATGCAAAGTAGTAAGCAAGATGTCACTTGTGACATCATTGCTTACTACGTGTGAAATTTGTGAATGATCACAGAGGTCACATGGTACAAGGCTATTCACAACAGCCTTGTACCATGTGACAAGCTGTGACCAATCACAGCTCACTCAGTACTTCTGAATGAGTGCAAGAATGCAGACAGAGAGAAAGAGAAATGATTGCTTTTACATCCTATATGGGTGTAAAAGCAATCCGTGTAGAAAAAAAAAAAAATCTTCATCACCCCCCACAAGTAGTACAGTGTCACCATGGTGACACTGTACTGCTAGGGTGACAGTATGTAAAAAAAATAAAATAAAAATGTAAAAAAAAATGTTTAAAAATTATAATTTTTGGTTATAAACTAATTTGGATTTTTTTTTTTACTAAAGAGATAACGGAATAATTTTTGGCCAAGATTTATGATGAAATATTATTTATTTGCAACATTTTATTAAAAAAAACACTTTTTTTCAAACTTTTTGAACTTTTTCATTTACATAGCAAAAAAAAATAAAAATCCCAGCGGTGAATAAATACCACCAAAATAAAGCTCTATCTGTCTCAAAAAAATGGTAAAAAATTCATTTGGGTACAGTGTTGCATGACCGCGCAATTGTCATTCAAAGTGTGATAGCGCTGAAAGCTGAAAATTGGCCTGGACAGGAAGGGGGTGAAAGTGTCCGGTCTGGAAGTGGTTAATCAGCGGGGAGCCTGAACTCTGCTGAGTGCAGAGCTACATAGCTGACTCAGCAGGGGCTATGTTGGACCATGCAGAGAGACCACTGCTTCCACATACAGAAAAAAGAACAAAGGTAGGTCCTTGTATATAAAATGCTGGCAGGGGACAGGATTTTCTACTCAGGTCTCAGCTGATTTTTAAAAGTAATAGACTTTGTACACATTCTTTGTACACAGGGCAGCACAGTGGCTAAATGGTTAGCACTTCCGCCTGGCAGTACTAGGGTCACTGGTTCAAATCCCAACCATGGCACCACCTGCCTGGAGTTTGCATGTTCTCCCTGTGACTGCGTGGCTTTCCTCTGGGTACTCCGGTTTCCTCCCACTCTCCAAAGACATGCTGGTAGGTTAATTGGCTCCTGTCTAAACTAGCCCTAATATGTGTATGTGTAAATGTGAGTTAGGGACTTTAGATTGTACGCTCCTTGAGGGTTAGGGACTGATGTGAATGTACAATATATATGTAAATTGACGGCGCTATATAAGTACCTGAAATAAATAAATTCTATTTTGATGCACCTGGAATGCATTTAGTTAATTTCAACGGAATGTTAAATTGGCCTTTAAGGCCGATTCACACTATAGAAACGTGGTCCAGATGCTCTCCGGATGCATTTTTGGTGCATTCCGGTGCGTTTTTGATGAGTTCCAGTAAATTTTTTCCACTCTTTTTTTCTATTTAAATAGGGACATGTGCATTCCAGTGCGTTTTGATGATTTTTACCGTGTTTTAGTACAGTTCTGTACAGGAAAAATGCAGCCTGTTCAACTTTTTTTTCTGCATCCAGAACGCACTGGAACTGCAAACACTGATGTGAACTGACATTGACAACCATATAACCTACTTTTTGTGTGTTTTGGATTTAGAAAAAAAGCTACTGAAACGCATGTGGTGTGAACTGGCCCTAAAAAATGAAACTTCACCTTCTAGTGCAGTTACATTTATTTGGTAGGCCTCCCTCCCTTTTTTATACTCCTCTTTCCCCGATCCAGAGAGATTTTGCTCTCCCAGATCGCTTGCCAAATTCTCCTTGGCTGGGCCCATTCAGGAGCCCTCTGCACCTCCTTCCATCCAATGGACTTTTAATATGATCTCATGCTCCAGACTAGCTCTCCATAGCAATGAATGGGAGGAGAGGAAGAATTTGACAAGTGACTGTGCAGTCCAGTGAGCGATCTCTTGCTGGATCAGGGAGAGAACTGGGAGGTCAGGGGCTGCCGTTACAAAGGTGCAATTACTCTTTAGAGCTCTCATTTCATACAAAGGTTGTCATCGTCTCTCTCAGAAAATGAGTGGAAAAAACATCTGCTGTATCACCCAGCTCTCTGGCACTAGCTAATCAAACTGGATCGTAAAATGGAAATCAATAGCACGTCAGCTGCTGTTGCTCCCATGATTCTAAACAAACTACTAATTTAATGATAGGTTGCTAGGTTTACTTCCACCTAACAATCAAATTGATTATCCGTAATGTCGTGGTTTCGAGATTTGAAGGGTTTTTCTTTTTTATCACGGTTGTTGAAACCTTCCTTTTAGATGTCAGAGGATATGTGTTGTTTCAGATGTCAGTTATATTACGGAGCTATGATATAGATCTCTGGCCAAAACGTATTTTTGCTCTAAACTCCTCCAGGCAGAAAATAGGAAGAAAACATTTAATTCACTTATATATTCATTACAGATCATGAAATGTATTTGTAATGTACATTAATACCGGACGATACCTTATCAGTCTCCTGTGAACCCTGTACAGGAGCTCTCAGACTGGGAGGGGATATCATTTTAAAGTGACATTAAAGATTGTTTCTTTTTAACCATTTGCCGCCCGCCCTATGGCCGAATGGCGGGCGGCAAATGTCATCAGCGTTCCGGGTGGACGCCATATGGCGTCCTCCCGCACATGCGCAGATTGCGCTCCTGCAGAGCGGCGCAGCGGCGCGATCTGTCACCGGCCGTGTACCTCGGACACGGCCGATGACAGATCTGAGTATTGGCCCCGTTGCCGGTACCATGTGACCTGCTGTGACCAATCACAGCAGGTCACATGACAGTTGTATACAATGGATGGCTTCATTCATGCCATCCATTGTATACTAGTGTCTAGCTGTGAATGGTCACAGCTAATCACATGCACATGTCATGTGATTAGCTGTGGCCAAATCACAGCTAAGCACAAAAAAAAAAAAACCCTGAATGAATCGATGTCATTCAGGTAAATGCTTGCTTATAGCAAAGTAATTCTTTGCTATAAGCAAATTGTGTAAAAAAAAAAAATACTGATCACTTCCCCAAAGTAGTACAATGTTACCATGGTAACATTGTACTACTTTGGTCATAGTGAAATATGAAAAAGAAATCTTAAAAAAAGAAAAAAAATTTAATAAAAAATAATAAAAAAAAGAAAAAAAAATATATATTTTTTTCATACTGTCACCAGTCAGTGTCCCTGATCACCGCCATGCCAGTTATATGATGACGCTGTACTGCACTGGTGACAATATGTAAAAAAAAAAATAGTGAAACTAATTTTTTTAACTTTTTCATTTTCCGAAAAATTGGCAAAAAAAATACAACTTCAAAAAACTTGCCATGCCTCTTATGAAGTACGTCGGACTGTCTACTTTGCAAAAAGGGGTCATTTGGGGGATATCTGTACTGTTCTGACATTCTTGGACCTCAAGAAATTTGATTGGCTGTCAGTACTTCAGGATTGATCAATATTCAGATCTATATCATAGTTTGTGAACTCTATAACTTTCCTACAAACTACAAAATACATCCTAATTTGGGTTATTTTCACCAAAGACATGTAGCAGAATACATCTCGGCCTAAATTTATGAAGAACAATTATTTATTTGCAAACTTTTATAACAAAAACATAGAAAAACTTTTTTTTTTCAAAATTTTTGGTCTTTTTTTGTTAATTTAGCAAAAAATAAAAACCCCAGCAGTGATTAAATACCACCAAAAGAAAGCTCTAGTTGTGTGAAGAAAATTATAAAATTTTAGTTTGGGTACAATGTTGTATCACCGCGCAATTGTCATTCAAAGTGTGAGAGTGCTGAAACCTGAAAACTGGCCTGGGCAGGAAGGTGTAAAATTGGTTAAATAACAAACATGTCTATACTTACCTGCTCCATGCGATGGTTTTGCACAGAGCAGCCCAGAACTTTTTTTTTTTTTCGGGTTCCCGCCGGTGCTCCTGGCTCTTCCCCCTTGAGCAGTGCCCCCAAGGAAAGCCGTGAAAAGTTTACCTTATGGCGCCGCTCCAAGCTATGGATGGAAGGAAAGGGATCACCCTACCGGCAAGTGAGAAGAGGGGAGCATGAGTCCGAGTGATTCCAGTGTCAGCCAATGCAAGTGAAGGGATGGACACTGCTCAACCGAGTGCAGGAATCCAATGTTGAGGAATGGCCTCAGCCGCTGTGCTGGCCTTGCTCTCTGACCAAGCCCCCCTGCAATGCATCAGAGGGCGTGGCCAGTACAGCGGCTGAAGCCATTCATCAACATTGGATTCCTGGGGTCAGTTGAGCAGCATCCATCCCTTCACTCCCAATAACAGGCACTCGCCCTGGGGTCACCACTGTGTACTCATCCCTTAGCCACTACTCTATGCGTCAATAATACACACAGAGCCGAGGCTTGGCCCAGCCCCCTGCGCTCTCCTCATTGGCTATGATTGACAGCAACGGGAGCCAGTGGCCTCCTACTGCTGTCTCAGCCAATGAGAAGGAGGAGTACCCAGGACAGCAGAGGCTGTCGAACTTTGCTGGGTCAGAGGGGGCTCAGGTAAATCTAAAATAAGTATGCAGCGCTAATGTAAAAAATATATAAAATATAGAATCAGATAGATGAAAAATATATAGAATCAGATAAATCAGAAATTGCACAATATCATATTCCAGCGACTTAGTCCAAATATAGTAGTACAGCAAAGTGATTATGTGCAAATGTTCATAAATCCACAATAGAGGGATAACCGTGTCTCTTGTGCTCTTGAAAGTATACAAACATTGCACTAACCAGATAGCGCATTAACTGCGCATGGAGCAATTAAGACCTGCTCCTGGTGCTCTGGACTTGTAATACCATGAAGATGTCATCAGTGTGTAGGCCACTAGGTGTCATCAATCTAGGTGTGCTCTTTAAATTTCCACCATGCCAGTCACCAGGGTGGGGGAGGGAGAGGTCACACACCAAGCCAGGTCATCAGGAACCTTCAAAAGTGGGCTCCCATAGAAATGATGAGCCCAGAGAAAGCTTCCAATAGTGCAGTAGGTCTTTAATTCACAAAATTCCAGCATATTCAGATTAAAAAACAAACTTCCATCCGGATCCAATATGGCCATCAGGATGGCCTTGCGGTATATGTACAATGGTCAGGGGCACCTCCCTAACGCGTTTCGTGTGCTTACACTTCCTCAGGGCTCCGGTAAAGATTGGGACGGGGAAGGGGGCGCTGCACGCTGAAGGTTTTTTACCTTCATGCATAGAATACATGAAGGTAAAAAACCTTGAGCCTTTAGAACCACTTTAAGCTAGTCAGGCAGCATTACATCACACAGTGCTATCGGTATAAGGAAGGCCATACATTATGCAATTTTCTTATGTTTACTTGTAAACTTTGTTTTTTACATTTGCTTCTCGGTTTCCAGGCCTAGGCAAATGATATAAATCCCAGGAGTTTTCAGGAGGGGGTTTCTCAGCTAAGCACACCCTACTGCCTGCATGCCTGAGCTAAGGGCAGATAGATTCCAAGAAGTAAATGCTACATGAATCATCCGCCCTTACGTACTCTGACTGTAGATAAAACAGAATCTTATAAAGTCTAGTTCCCCTTCATTAGCTGCTGTATGTTGCAACCTGAGTGTAGCACCAGCTGCTGATGGGGAACGAGACATTATAAGATTCTACTTTATCTACGGTCAGAGTTTTTAATAGCTGTTTCCTTAACCCCTGATGAAGGGGCCAGAATGTGGTCCCTGAAACGCGTTGGCTATCAAGTGTATCACAGATTTAGAATAAGACCTTTTTCTCTAAATTTCAACTTTGCGGTGTGGTACTCCAATCTTCCGATTCAACTATAACATTTACATCCTGAGGTTTCCTTGGGAGTCCGTCGGTGTATGGAAGCAGCCCACATACTATCCAGATGCACCATTGGTATAATAATAGTATGGTTTAGAACAAATCAATCATGGGTACCAAATATTATTCACCTTAGGTTCCAGCGCCATCCAATCCATTAGCTCTGTCTTACAAAGAAATGTGTATATAGCTCAAGTAGTGTATGGGTAACCTCATTATATCAGAGAAAAAACACTGGGATGCATAACCATGAGTCAAATAATCCAGTCTTTTATCAGGTATGTCAGGACTTAGACTCCAGTAAGCTTCCTTTTACAAGATGCAACTCTTCCAGCGAGTAAGAAGAAATCTCTGAATGAAAACATAAAAACACACACAACAGAGGGCACCATCTAAGTGCAGCATTGAAATATTTATGGTATGATAAAAATAAATTGACAACTCACATGAAGTAAGTTTGTGGAGTCATGTAGACCATATGAAATCAGGACATCCAGGGAACCTTCTATAGCAGAGGCATCCAGTCCAGGGATTGTGCAGCACTGCCACCAGCCAAGTAGGCATAGGAATCTCAGAGCACTGCATGGTCGGGAGGAGACTCCAGAGCAGTGGTTCTCAACCTTCCTAATGCCGTGACCCTTTAATACAGTTCCTCATGTTGTGGTGACCCCCAACCATAAAATTATTTACCCAGTAATTATAATTCATGAGTGTCGTTTTACCTCTAATACTGCTGCTTTCAACACAGTAGCTGCTTTCAACACAGTAGCTGCTTTCAACACAGTAGCTGCTTTCAACACAGTAGCTGCTTTTAACAGAGTAGCTGCTTTCAACACAGCAGCTGCTTTCTACACAGTAGCTGCTCTTTACACATCGGAAATATGTGTTTTCTGATGGTCTTAGGGGACCCCTGTAAAAGGGTCACTCGACCCCCAAAAGGGTCGCGACCCACAGGTTGAGAACCACTGCTCCAGAGGAACCCAATGGATGATGGCAGACACCGGGGGACATCCTGAGGGCATGGCTACAAGTTTCAAGACATTCCTGCCTCTTTGTCAAGCCTGATGCTTGCTCTTATTCTCTATATGCCGACACAAACTTACATCATATGAGTTGCCAAATTGTTTTTATCATACAATAAATGTTTTAATGCTGCACTTAGATGGAGCCCTCCTCTGTGTGTGCTTCTACATTACTTCCAGTAGTCTGTGTACTTGGTCATCTGATGACATAAGCCATTCCCTATGATGATGGGGAGGGGATCACATGATTATATAGTTATGTTTTGTGTACTTTTGTCCACATACCTATATATTGCTTATTCTTTTTTACCTATTTAGTTGCAGAGCAATACCAAAAATGGTGTGAGAAGCTTTCCATTACCATTGACTCCTCAGAGGTGGCGGGCTGTCCCTCTGAATTCTGCACACTGCCTCCTGTACTCGTATACAGCCATCCGGATGAACTTCGGGAGCTGATGACCACTCATCTCCGAGTGCGGGAGCTACAGCAGAAGATCCATTTACAAAAGGTAACATGGGAGAGTAAGTGGTATGGATTATCCTTTCTGCTGTATTTTATCGTACTTAGCTCTTATTGATTATACTTTGTATTTATTTTACTTCCTCTTTGTGTGTCCTCTGTGGTTATGTCCATTTCTATTTGTCTTCCAATGTCATGTTTTATTAAAGCCGAACTTCAGACAGGTATAAAAATAACACAAATGGCTGCATTTGTGTATTAATAAAAGCATACACAACTAGTATAGAACAGAACTAAAGTCCACGATACTTGGCTATACTGGTAGGCTGCACTGATGGGGCTGCACTGATGATCAGTGCCTTGATTGTCAGTGTAAACTTCCCCTGTCACAGGAAAGCCGGTTAGTGCTGTGACAGCGCTGAGGAAAGGAAATGCCAATAACCAGCATTTGTTTACAGGTGATCAGCTGTGACTGTCCGAGGGACACAGCTCACCACCGATTGCTGTGCTGCGCTTTACATATATATTGTACATTCACATCAGTCGCTAACCCTCAAGGGGTGTACAATCTAAGGTCCCTAACTCACATTCATACATACACATACTAGGGCTAATTTAGACAGGATCCAATTAACCTGCCAGCATATCTTTGGAGTGTGGGAGAAAACTGGAGTACCCGGAGGAAACCCACGCAGGCACAGGGAGAACATGCAAACTCCAGGCAGGAGGTGCCGTGGTTGGGATTCGAACAGACGACCCTAGAGCCTGTGGGTTTAATACTGCCTTAAAGCTCTGAATTCACCATTTACAAAGCAAGTTTTCCAAGTTTGATGCAGTAGATCTAAATGGATATGTATTCTCCAATGACTGCTTTCAAAACATAGAAAAGTGACGGCAGAAAAAGACCGAGTGGTCTATCGAGTCTGACCATTTATTTTTTTGTGTGTGTTTGTTAGGTTCTTTTTTTTTTTTTTTTTGGTGGGGGTTGTGTTTTTTATTTTTGTTTTTTTGTCTGTGTATAGATCTATGCTTGTCCAAAGCATGTTTGAAGCTATCTCCTAGGTTGTAAGCTCCATGGAGCAGGGCCCTCATATCCCTCTTGTATTGAACTGTATTGTTGCTGTATTGTCTCCCGTTATATTGTAAAGCACTGAGCAAACTGTTGGCGCTATATACAGTTGTGTTCAAAATAATAGCAGTGTGTTGAAAAAAGTGAAAAAAGCTCAAAATCCTTCTAATAGCTTTTATTTCCATCCACACAAATGCATTGGGAACACTACACATTCTATTCCAAATCAAAACATGAAGAAAAATATATCAAATTTGTGTTGTTCCTCTAAAAAAAATTGAAGAAAAGTGAATATTAGACGGTTCAAAAAAATAGCAGTGTTTGTATTCTTTACAAACTCAAACATTCACTATATAAACTGAAAAATGTTTGAAGATTTTGCTTTCCTTTGAATGACTTAATGAATATTTGGTTGTAGTCGCACTGTTTCTGAGAACTGCTGTACATCTGTGTTGCATGGAGTCACCCAACTTCTGGCACCTGTGATCAGGTATTCCAGCCCAGGATGATTGGACTACATTCCACAGTTCTTCTCTATTTCTTGGTTTTGCCTCAGAAACGGCATTTTTGATGTCACCCCACAAGTTTTCTATCGGATTAAGATTCGGGGATTGGGCTGGCCACTCCATAACGTCAATCTTGTTGGTCTGGAACCAAGATGTTGCACGTTTACTGGTGTGTTTGGGGTCGTTGTCTTGTTGGAACACCCATTTCAAGGGCATTTCCTCTTCAGCATAAGGCAGCATGACCTCTTCAAGTATTCTGATGTATTCAAACTGATCCATGATCCCTGGTATGCGATAAATAGGCCCAACACCGTAGTATGAGAAACATCCCCATATCATGATGCTTGCACCACCATGCTTCACTGTCTTCACAGTGTACTGTGGCTTGAATTCAGTGTTTGGGGGTTGTCTGACAAACTGTCTCCGGCCACTAGACCCAAAAAGAACAATCTTACTTTCATCAGTCCACAAAATGTTGCGCCATTTCTCTTTAGGCCAGTCAATGTGCTCTTTGGCAACCTCTTCAGCACGTCTTTTTCCCAACAGTGGGACTTTGCGGGGGCTTCTTGCAGATAGCTTGGCTTCACATAGGCGTCTTCTAATTGTAACAGTACTCACAGGGAACTTTACACCTTCTTTCATCTTCCTGGAGCTGATATTGGCTGAGTCCTTGCCATTTTGGCTATTCTTCTATCCATTCGAATGGTAGTTTTTCGCTTTCTTCCACGTCTTTCAGGTTTTGGTTGCCATTTTAAAGCATTTACGATCATTTTAGCTGAGCAGCCTATCATTTTATGCACATCTTTATATGTTTTCCCCTCTCCAATCAACTTTTTAATGAAGGTACGCTGTTCTTCTGAACAATATCTGGAACGACCCATTTTCCTCAGAATTTCAGAGAGAAATGCACTGTAACCAGCATGTACATCATTTGCTGCCTTCCTTCCTTAAATAAGGGCAATAATTGCCACCTGTTTTTCAAAGAATGAATGACCTCACTAATAGAACTCCACACTGCTATTATTTTGAACATGCCCCTTTCAATTAGTGATTCAATTACACAGAATCAGCAGCATGCATGTCATGACTGTTGGGTCTGTTGGATTTCTATTACTCTACTACACCTGCTAGAAAATTATTTGCCATGTAGAAATATAATTTCTACCAAAAACAGTGATTGATCAGGTTAGTGATGTCTGACTGCTATTATTTTGAACACAACTGTAAATCCTGTATAATAATAATAATTGACTGTTGACTGGCTCACTGTAGACTTTGCTCGTTGGAAGTGCAGCAAAACTAAAGTGCATAGTTTTAAAACAGCAGAAAAAGATTCATGTTATTTAAAAAAAAAAAAGGGCATGTAGATAAAAAAGGGCCACAGGAGGTCAGCAGCATTGAGATTACAATAAATGGTTAAAAAAAATAAAGTGAAAAGTTGTTTGTTTGGTTTTTTTTTTAATTAAAAAAATAAACAATAGTTTAGGAATACTATTATGAAAATAAATGTTTTACATGGTTCACCCACATCTGATCGTGAAAAAAATTTTTGGGTTCCGGGAATATGGACGAGTCAATTTAACAGTATACCATTTGCTATGCCACACGCTTTACTGTCCTTTGGGAGACCCAGTTAGTCCTCATCATCTCCAATGAGCAGTTGTATGAGGTCATTTTAATTACACTTTCTCCGAACTGTGACCACAGATCTGTATCCTTTTACTCTTCATTCTCCATAAGGCTTCTCTTATCTGTTCTCTCCATGGAATATACAGCTGTGCAGTCTAAATGTCTGAAGCCAGGAAGCGCCTTAAGCAGCCCAGTACGAAATGTCTACAACTGATGAGAATTCTGTACACATCTCCTCACCACTGGGTCCAGGGTAACCGCAGGATCACATAGCAGAGTCCCTTGTCCTTCTGATGTGTGTCATCCGCCACAGGTCTCTATGGTGGGGGAGCTGGACGAGCTGCAGCAAACAATGACTCTGCACAGATTTACCATTCACAAAGACAACATTGATTTTCTTGCAGTGACCGGTTTCATTACAGACAGAATCTCCTGGTTGGATCCTTAAATTACAAAAAGAAATACTAGAACAGGAAATCAAATTTATAAAGAAATTCCAGTTTCTGGTCTGTGGGCTTAACCCTTTGCTGCCAGAGCCATTTGTGCAGCTTTTGCATTAGTTTAAAATATATTTTTAGGCCTGAAGATTAGTTAAAACCCCAAATATTACACACTGCTCAAAAAAATGAAAGGAATACTTTTTAATCGGAGTATAACATCAAGTCAATGAATCTCCTGGGATATTGATCTGGTCGGTTAAGTAGCAGAGGGGGTAGTTAATTAGATTCAGCTGCTTTGGTGTTAATGAAATTAACGACAGGTACACTATATGGGCAACAATAAGTCCTGGGTTCCTCCTGGCACAGGCTAGACAATGGTACCCTGACTGCCATTAGGTATGGGGATGAAATCCTTGGACCCATTGTCAGACCCTACACTGATACAGTGGGTCCTGGGTTCCTTCTGGTGCACAACAATGCCTGGCCTCATGTGGCGAGGGTATGCAGTCAGTTCCTCGAGGATGAAGGAATTGATACCATTGAATGGTCCCCACGCTCACCTGACCTAAATCCAATAGAACACCTCTGGGATATCATGTTTTGGTCCATCTGACACCACCAGGTTGCACCTCAGACTGTCCAGGAGCTCAGTGATGTCCTGATCCAGATCTGTGAGGAAATACCCCAGGACACCATCCGTCGTCTCATTAGGAGCATGCCCCAATGTTGTCAGGCATGTATACAAGCACATGGGGGCCATACAAACTACTGAGGACCATTCTGAGTTGCTGCAATGAAATTTCAGCAAAATGGACTAGCCTGCTGCATCATTTTTTCACTTTGATTTTTGGTGTGTCTTTAAATTCAATCCTTTGTATGTTGATCATTTCCATTTCCATCAAACAATGGGGCATCCTTATGTTCCTAACACATTACCCAGTCCATATCCATGTAGATATCCAGCATGAGATTTTTTCCCATTGAAATCTGATGTGTTTTCAAAGTGTTCCTTTAATTTTTTTGAGCAGTGTATATTATCTGAAAGCAGATACCCTGGAGAATAAAATAGTGATAGTTCCAATTTTTTAATGTAACATTTATGAAATGCAAAATTTTAATAACAAATACACTACAGTTAAGCTAAGGGCACACACACAACATATTCGTAAATGTTTTGGTAAAATATAGAAGTTGAGGTCGTGCCGAGTACACAGATACCCAACATGTGAAGGCCTTAAATTGCATGTGCCTATGAAATGTCGATTAGAACTTTGACGCTCTATATTTTCCATAGGAAATGCATGTATCCGTTTAATGTTAACCATGAACAATCGCCCTAGAATTCTCGCTGTCACTCTGGCATGTGTAACATGCATTTTAATCAATGTTTTCATGCATAGGCACCCCGATACATGTATTTACATTTGTACATGCATTGGGTGTAACTTTAATTTTTACAGTTTAAAAAAAAATGTTTTTTTAATAAATTATATTTTTCATCCCATTTAGATCACTTTTCAGAGCTGTTTTACTGGTGTGAGGAGCTAAGGTTATACATTCTCACTGGCCATTTTAACTCCATAATTACTGCTTACGTGTCCTTTTTGGGGTGTTTGTGGCACTTCCTCATTCACTTGAATGGGTCACCTGTCGGAACATTTTTGGTGCGGTGTGGAGCGTCATATCCTTAGCAAGTATACACCTTCGTCCACTGCCAATGTGGCATGAGAGGGGTGCTAAAAACTTTGCTCAACCACATGTTTTTAAGTCCGTCCCCCCAACTACAAGTCTAAATAGGCCATTACTTTTATTCCCTCCATTCAGTACAGTCGGCACCAAACATCTATCTATCTATATCTATATCTGTCACTAAGACTTAACAGTTCTGGCTACAGTACACAGATCACAGCTCATCCATTTCATAAACATCTTGCAGACTTTTAATAGAGGCAAGGCGTCCTGTGATTGGAGGAGGTGCGGAAGAATGTCATGATCTCCCCTCCTCCAAAAATGTATTTCTTTTACTAGAAAATTATCTCTGTTTAAAGCAGATGTAAACTTCTTAACCACCAGTCCAGACACTTTCACCTCCTTCCTGCCCAGGCCAATTTTCAGCTTTCATCACACTCACACTTTGAATGCCAATCACTCAGGCATGCAACACTGAACCCAAATGAAATTTTTGTCATTTTTTTTTGAGACAGAGCTTTCTTTTGGTGGTATTTACTCAGTACTGGGTTTTTTATTTCTTGCTATATAATGAAAAAAGACAGAACATTTTGGGGGAAAACGTGTTTTTCTTATACAATTTTGCAAATAATCTTTCTTCATAAATCTAAGCCAGAATGTATTCTGCTACCTTTTGGTAACCCAAATCAGTTTATATAAATTTTTATTTTATTTTTTTACATATTTTATTTTTTTTATGTATTTTTTTTTTTTACAAACTATCACCCTAGCAGTCACTATGGTGACACGGTACTATTTGTGGGGGGGTGATCAGGATTTTTTTTTTTTTTCACTGTGATTGCTTTGACAGCCATGCTGCCTGTAAAAGCAAGCATTTCTCACTCTCTCTGGCTGCATTCCTGCAGCCATTGAGAAATACTGTGATAAGCTGTGATTGGTCACAGCTTATCACATGGTACAAGGTTGCTGTGAATGGCTTTTTACCATGTGATCTCTGTGATCAATCACAGAGCTCACAGTAGTAAACAATTATGCTAAAAATGACATAGTTTATTGCTGTACATGGGATCGCTGATTGGGCAGTCAGCGATCACATGGTACTGGGGCCAACCACAGCAGCTCAGTACACTGATCCATGTTCCGCTGTGTCTGGTGGACAGAGCCGGCACAGATCGCGCCACTGCGTGCTCCCAGGAAGTGTGCACAGATGGCAGATGCGGGGGGATATTGAGGAACGACCATCCGCATCGGTGCTGGCCCTGTCGGCTGTTTATGTGAATGGACCAGGAGGGAAGAGGTTAATGAATGTCATTTCGTTTTTTAAACCACTATATATCGTAAGAAAATTCAGTTTTTTCATATAAAATATTATTTTTGCCTTTTTTCACCCTATGTTGTATCTCAGTGCTGCTGTCCTTGTACAGCCCCCTTGCAACCATATATTGAGGGTTATTTATTAAAACTGGAGCGTGCAAAATCTGGTGCAGCTCTGCATAGAAAGAAACCAATCCGCTTCCAGGTGTTATTGCCAAAGGTTAATTGAACAAGCTGAAGTTGGAAGTTGATTGGCTGCCATGCACAGCTGAACCAGATTCTAAATGCTCCAATTTTAGTAAATTCCACCCATTGTCTATATGCACTTTGCAATGGATGTATAGCATTTCCAAGGATGGGCTTTCTGTTGGTGATAAGAGTGGAAAGTGCCTGTGCAAGTCCAACACATGATGGCAGGAATTGTCATGGCAGAGTCAGTAGGCATCATTTTAATGGAAGCTGCAGTTTTAAAAATATTTAAAAAATTGACTTTTATTAACATGGTAAAGGTTGTATGATATTTTAGTGATTGAGATTACATATACTCACTGGTCACTTTATTAAGTACATCTTATTCCTACCGGGTTGGACCCCTTTTGCCTTCAGAACTGCCTTCATTCATTGTGGCATAGATTCAACAAGGTGTTGGAAACATTCCTCAGAGATTTTGGTCCATATTGACACGGTAGCATCACGAAGTTGCTGCAGATTTGTCGTCTTCACATCTATGATGCGAATCTCCCATTCCACCACATCCTAAAGGTACTCTATTGGATGGAGATCTGGTGAGTGTGGAGGCCATTGGAGTACAGGGAACTCATTGTCATATTCAAGGGTGAGAGTTTGGGGGGGAGCTGTACTTGGAAGACGTCGGTACTTCATTACAGGAGGCGGTCGCAGTGCAGAGAGTACCTCTTTGCAGAGTCCTTATTAGGAATCCAAGCATCCACCTGAGAGGAGGAAGAATTTTGCTCTGCACCCTTGAGGAAAGGAAAGGCCAATCCTACAGTGACCAGACCTGCTTCTTCTTGACCGAGGATCCATGAGCTCTTGATATATACTGCTTATATATATCTGCCTTCTGGTGAGTGCGCATTTCTGCTACTTCCTCACGGACCACCATTGTGGATTTCCATTTGTCACCTGGCATGTTTATATGAACTGGCCTTACAGTGGACAATTTCAGATTTATCACTTAGCGCTGCACTTTTATTTATAATATTCAAGAAACCAGATTGAGATGATTTGAGCTTTGTGACATGGTGCATTATCCTGCTGGAAGGACCATCAGAAGATGGGGACACTGTAGTCATAAAGGGATGGACATGGTCAGCAACAATACTCAGGTAGGCCGTGGTATTTAAACGATGCTCAGTTGGTACTAAGGGGCCCAAAGTGTGCCACGAAAATCTCCCCCATACCATTTCACCACCAGCCTGAACTGTTGATACAAAGCAGGATGGATGCATGCTTTCATGTTGTTTATGCCAGATTCTGACCCTACCATCAGCTGAAATCGAGGCTCATCAGACCAGGCAACGGTTTTCCAATCTTCTATTGCCCAATTTTGGTAAGCTTGGCAAACTGTAGCCTCTGTTCCCTGTTCTTAGTTGACATACTTGGCGCCTGGTGTGGTCTTCTGCTGCTGTAACCCATCTGATCCAAGGTTTGACGTGTTGTGTGTTCAGAAATCGTATTCTGCATACACCGGCTGCAACGAGTGGCTATATGAGTTACTGTTGCCTTTCTATCATCTCAAACTAGTCTGCCCATTCTCCTCTGACCTGACATCCACAAGGCATTTTCATCCACACAACTGCCGCTCACTGAATATTTTCTCTTTTTTGGACCTTTCCCTGTCAACCCTACAGATGGTTGTGTGTGAAAATACCTGTACAGCAGCAGTTTTTTAAATACTCAGATCAGCCTGTCTGGCACCACCAACCATGCCACATTCAAAGTCACTTAAATCCCCTTTCTTCCCCATTATGACGTTCGGATTGAACTTCAGCAAGTCGTCTTCACCACGTCTAGATGCCTAAATGCATTGAGTTGCTGCCATGTGATTGGCTGATTAGCAATTTGTGTTACCAAGCAATTGAACAGGTGTAGATAATATAGAGGCTGGTGACTGTATACTGTAACTACAAACTTTTTGCTTCCATTGCCATGTGTAACAGACATGCCGCTGCTATTCTCTCTCATCATCATCTTCTTGTTTGGCTGTTTTCCTCTGCTCTCCTTTTTTCTCTTTGTTTTCTAGGCTCATAAACTGTAGCTTGCTACTTTTGCTATCATTTATATGATTGTTGCTAAGCCTCCAGCACAGATGGATTCACTTTATTCGTTTTAATGATATTTAATTGCTGCTTTCCACCTTAGCCTGAAAAAAAAAGCCATTAGTGTAATGCTGTGATCTGTCATAGGTGCTGAGCGAAGAGCTGCTGGCCGAGGCTGATTCACAGTGTCGGAGCTTCTCACCCTCCTATGTGCTGCTCAGAGCTATCTATACCCAACTGTGTGAGGGGGGAGACACCTTCCCGGTACTGGTCCACGATGATGGCTGACCAACACCGACTGCATGGAACAGACCACACAGAGGAGAACTTGTCTTGGCACACATATGCTTCAAAAGACAGGATATGAAGCCATGTGTATAAATGAGGATTCTATAGTTCTTATGATCATGGCCCGTCATCACAGATTATGTATTATAGATCATGAATATATATTTTTATACAGGTTTTTCTATACAATTGTCATATTTGACAGAAAACTCAGATGTTCATGGTAAATGCATATTTTAATAAATGAGATGCCTTGGTCTCCATTACTTTAGATCTCCCAAGAGGAATTATAACTTATATCATGTTAATGTGTAAAAGGGTCTGTGCCAATGGGCTTTTGTTTGCTTTAAGAGGGTTTTGTGTTTTCATACAAATCTGTAGGAATGCGAAGCAGGTCTAAGGCACGTGTGATAGAATGGTCTTAGAACAGTCTCAAAATGATTTCAAATGTGTGCCATTAATACAAGCCCAAAATCCATCCCCTCTACAGTAAGGTACAGTAGACCTGTCATGAGAAAAATACAGGGACCTTCCATTGCTGATCTTCTTGTAAAGGTGCACCACCATATGGCCAAAAGTTTGTAAACATCTGACCGACGCACCTCCAGTTGTGTTCAAAATAATAGCCATGTGTTGAAAAAAGTGAATAAAGCTCAAAATCCTTCTAATAGCTTTTATTTCCATACACACAAATGCATTGGGAACACGACACATTCTATTCCAAATCAAAACATGAAGAAAAATATATCAAATTTGTGTTGTTCCTCTAAAAAAAATTGAAGAAAAGTAAATATTAGACTGTTCAAAAAAAAATAGCAGTGTTTGTATTCTTCTTTACAAACTCAAACATTCACTATATAAACTGAAAGATGTTTGAAGATTTTGCTGTCCTTTGAATTACTTAATGAATATTTGGTTGTAGTCGCACTGTTTCTGAGAACTGCTGTACATCTGTGTTGCATGGAGTCAACCAACTTCTGGCACCTGTGATCAGGTATTCCAGCCCAGGATGATTGGACTACATTCCACAGTTCTTCTCTATTTCTTGGTTTTGCCTCAGAAACTGCATTTTTGATGTCACCCCACAAGTTTTCTATCGGATTAAGATCTTGGATTGGGCTGGCCACTCCATAACGTCAATCTTGTTGGTCTGGAACCAAGATGTTGCACGTTTACTGGTGTGTTTGGGGTCGTTGTCTTGTTGGAACACCCATTTTAAGGGCATTTCCTCTTCAGCATAAGGCAGCATGACCTCTTCAAGTATTCTGATGTATTCAAACTGATCCATGATCCCTGGTATGCGATAAATAGGCCCAACACCGTAGTATGAGAAACATCCCCATATCATGATGCTTGCACCACCATGCTTCACTGTCTTCACAGTGTACTGTGGCTTGAATTCAGTGTTTGGGGGTCGTCTGACAAACTGTCTCCGGCCACTAGACCCAAAAAGAACAATCTTACTTTCATCAGTCCACAAAATGTTGCGCCATTTCTCTTTAGGCCAGTCAATGTGCTCTTTGGCAAATTGTAACCTCTTTGGCACATGTTTTTTCAACAGTGGGACTTTGCGGGGCTTTTTGCCGATATCTTGACTTCACATAGGCGTCTTCTAATTATTACAGTACTCACAGGTAACATTAGACCCTGGAGCTGATTGTTGGCTGAGTTTTTACCATTCTGGCTATACTTTGCTCCAATGGAAATCATTGACAAGATCCTCACGTGTAGTTCTGGGATGATTCCTCACTGTTCTTATGATCATTGACACGCTACGAGGTGAGATCTTGCATAGTGCACCAGACCTAGGGAGACTGACAGTTGTTTTGTGTTTCTTCCATTTGCGAATGATTGCACCAACTGTTGTCACCTTCTCACCAAGCTGCTTGGCGATAGTTTGGTAGCCCAGTCCAGTCTTGTGTAGGTCTACAATCTTGTCCCTGACATCCTTGGACAGCTCTTTGGTCTTTGCCATGGTGGAGAGTTTGGAATCTGATTGTTTGATTGCTCCTGTGGACAGGTGTCTTTTATACAGGTAACAAAATGAGATTAGCCCTTTAAGAGACTGCTTCTAATCTCAGCTTGTTACCTGTATGAAAGAAACCTGGTAGCCAGAAATCCTGTTGAATGATAGGGGATCAAATACTTATTTCCCTCACGATCATGCAAATCAGTGCATCATTTGTTAGACATGCATTTATTTTGAATTTTTTGCTATTCTGTTTCTCAGTGTTACAATACACCTACCAATCGATTTTTAGAATGATCATTTCTTTGTGAGTGGGCAAACATTCAAAATCAGCAGGGGATCAAATACTTATTTCCTTCACTGTAAACTACAAAATGTATATCCAAAAAATAGTACTGTGTTTTTAAGGAGCACAGATGTCCCCTTGATGTATCTCCTCAGACCCTGGATGAATCCTCCTCTTCACCCAGCTGCACTGAGAGTATTCGTGGGCAAGGGGTCCCAAGAGCTAACAATGAAGTAGTCCTGGATGAGAACTAGATGGGTTTTGCACCTCACCACCTTCTCCCATTATCTGGCCCAGGGTTTGTAAGAGTACTCACACTGCCTTGTCCTGTAAGCTTGGTGGGTTGGTGGCTGCCTTCAGGTCTTACAGTGGGCTGGCTCCTTCCCTGGTGGTCAGGTTGTCCTCCCAAGGAGATGGTGGAACAGTGGAGATCCTCCCAGCAACCAGCCTGTAGGTAGGCTACCCTCCCTGGGGCCACACCCCAGGTTCCGCACTCCAGCCTTCTTCTCAGTCCATTTTCCACCGGACACTATCTCCTGCTGCTCAAGCTCTACCACATTTAAGGGTGGTCCTTGGATGCCATGCCCAGTCTCCTGCCAGGGAATTTGCCAAGATCCCTCAAACATGCAGATCTGGGCCTCCTCCCTGCCTCCAATCCTGTTCCTGAAAGTTCTCTTAGGTTTCTGAAAAGGTGAGAGGGCTCCAGAAGCCCTGACATATAGAACCTCCCAGCCTGGTCTGAGGTAAATTCACCACCTCACTCCCAGTCTGACTCACCCCAGGCTGCTACCCAGCCTTTAGCTAAGAAAACAAAAAGCCTGTGTAGTTAAAACTAGAGAGAGGTAGAGTTGGAATTGTACTTGTTAAGTCTTTGGTGTTGTATGATAGAACCATATAATTTTACAATGATGGTAACTTTAGAGATCTGGTGCTGGTCATTGTCACTACAGTCCAGTGTACTCAGGCAACTCTGAGCTCTCTGTCTCGCTTTTTCTCCTGAGAGATCTCCTCCTGTATTTGGCAGGCAGACACTCAATTTAATAGTATGCTGCTCTGACATCTGCAGCAGTAAGTAGGTTAACAGATCAATATTATAGAGGTCTGTAGAGACAAGTAAATCTGGCTTGAATGTAACAGAACAGAAGCACAAGGATGTGACTCTGGTAACAGGAGGGGTTGGTGTGGAGAGCACTTATGGTAGGCTATAAATAAAGAATTGCTTGTAAATAATTTCTGATTGACATCAAAAAAAAAAAAAAAAAATCTGAATTTTTTTTTATAAAGCTGCTCTGTTGTAAGAAAAGGGAAAAAAGCACCCTGTACATGAACGCTGCTGCTACTTACCAGTCCCACTGCTAGCAATTTGAGACTTTGTTCTCCTGTAGATCTAGAACATCCTGTAGGACAGGGGTAGACAACCTTAAAGAGCTGGAGATCTACCTGAGCAACATGGGTGAAGTCAAAGATCAGCGGGCCCAGTGTCGCATCCACACACCGGTTTTAAACATCTAATTGCTGTACTTTACTAATTGTGTACACATTCCGCAGTAGGAATTAAAGTTCCTGTTGCTTTTGGTGGTTGCTACTGCCTTCCAATAGCATCCTATTCAAGTGCATGGGTCACTCTGCAAGCGCCCAGCAAATGCCTTCTTCTGTGGGGTCCAAGGAGTTAAAGCAGGTGGTGAGAAAGCAACACAACACTGCTTGCGATTTACCAGTCACCTGGCCACGATCTACAGGTTGCTGACCCCCACTGTAGGATCTTCAATTGTGCCGGATTCCTGTGTATGCCTTGTGCTTCTACCAGCCAGGTTCTATGTCACTACTGTGTACCTGTAAACCTAAAATGGTGTAGCAGCCGAATGGTAGAATAATGGCGTACAGATATGAGAATGGTAGAATAATGGCGTACAGATAAGAGAATGGTAGAATAATGGCGTACAGATATGAAAATGGTAAAATAATGGCGTACAGATATGAGAATGGTAGAATAATGGCGTACAGATAAGAGAATGGTAGAATAATGGCGTACAGATATGAGAATGGTAGAATAATGGCGTACAGATATGAGAATGGTAGAATAATGGCGTACAGATAAGAGAATGGTAGAATAATGGCGTACAGATATGAGAATGGTAGAATAATGGCGTACAGATATGAGAATGGTAGAATAATGGCGTACAGATATGAGAATGGCAGAATAATGGCGTACAGATATGAGTGGCAGAATAATGGCGCACAGATAAGAGAATGCTAGAATAATGGCGTACAGATATGAAAATGGCAGAATAATGGCGTACAGATATGAGAATGGCAGAATAATGGCGTACAGATATGAGAATGGCAGAATAATGGCGTGCAGATATGAAAATGGCAGAATAATGGCGTGCAGCTATGAGAATGGCAGAATAATGGCGTACAGATAAGAAAAAGGCAGAATAATGGCGTACAGATATGAGAATGGCAGAATAATGGCGTACAGATATGAGAATGGCAGAATAATGGCGTACAGATATGAGAATGGCAGAATAATGGCGTACAGATAAGAAAAAGGAAGAATAATGGCGTACAGATATGAGAATGGCAGAATAATGGCGTACAGATATGAGAATGGCAGAATAATGGCGTACAGATATGAGAATGGCAGAATAATGGCGTACAGATAAGAAAAAGGAAGAATAATGGCGTACAGATATGAGAATGGCAGAATAATGGCGTTCAGATATGAGTATGGCAGAATAATGGCGTACAGATATGAGAATGGTAGAATAATGGCGTACAGATATGAGAATGGTAGAATAATGGCGTACAGATAAGAGAATGGTAGAATAATGGCGTACAGATATGAGAATGGCAGAATAATGGCGTGCAGATATGAGAATGGCAGAATAATGGCGTACAGATATGAGAATGGCAGAATAATGGCGTGCAGATATGAAAATGGCAGAATAATGGCGTGCAGCTATGAGAATGGCAGAATAATGGCGTACAGATAAGAAAAAGGCAGAATAATGGCGTACAGATATGAGAATGGCAGAATAATGGCGTACAGATATGAGAATGGCAGAATAATGGCGTACAGATATGAGAATGGCAGAATAATGGCGTACAGATAAGAAAAAGGAAGAATAATGGCGTACAGATATGAGAATGGCAGAATAATGGCGTACAGATATGAGAATGGCAGAATAATGGCGTACAGATAAGAAAAAGGAAGAATAATGGCGTACAGATATGAGAATGGCAGAATAATGGCGTTCAGATATGAGTATGGCAGAATAATGGCGTACAGATATGAGAATGGCAGAATAATGGCGTACAGATATGAGAATGGCAGAATAATGGCGTACAGATATGAGAATGGCAGAATAATGGCGTACAGATATGAAAATGGCAGAATAATGGCGTACAGATATGAGAATGGCAGAATAATGGCGTACAGATATGAGAATGGCAGAATAATGGCGTACAGATATGAATGAATTAATCAGACATTCCTGAGGGAGGGGGAGGGTTATGGAGTTATTTTAGGGAGATAATTATTTGTAAAATTGTATCTTTTTTTTGTTTTCTTTTTCCGTTAAGTGGGGAAAAGGATTGTAATATGAATTTTGTTGAAAATTAATAAATATTTATAAAAAAAAAAAATCAGACATTCCTGGAAGTATCAGATGCTGAAGAATCTACCAGACATATCACTTACCTCTTTGTTAAGGCCATCCTAATGCTAACCCCAACTCTTTATCAGCAAAATCATGTAATCTCCATGTCAGCTCTGACATAATGGGGTTAATTAATAAATGCAAATAGATTTTTCACCTTGGAGGGGATTTTTCACATTTCAAGGGAATTTTCCCATATCTTAGTGAATGCAGTTTACAAAGAACACCCAATCATGTGCAAGAAAACAGGATTTTTACTTGCACATGACGAATGATGGAAGTCAGTAGAGCTTTACCTTTTTCAAAAGGAAAATTCCCTTGCAACGTGAACAGCCTATTTGCCTTTAATAAATCAAACCAAGTGAGTACATGACTTTGTTGATCAAAAAAGGGTGAATATTCTATTTATCAAACATCCCAGCTAAAAAAGGGATTGTTTTGGCCCAGGAACAGGTCATTGATACTTAAAAAAAACTTCCTTAACCCCCAGAAACCAGTTAAAACCAATTACATTCTTAAAACTACCTTTATTTAGCCTTCAGACTCCGATGTATTTTGCAAAATGTCCTCATCCCTACCAGAGACACAACAGAGAGTTGGAGGAAAATCCTCTGTTTGGTGTTATTGTGGCAGAAAGATTTTCACTGTTTCTATGACAACTGTAATTTTTTTGTATTTATCACTATTTCCTGTCTCGAGACGCATTAGCAAGAGTGGTTCTCCTGAAAGTGGACACACAGGAAAATAAAAACCCTGACAGAGATTATAACCCTTTCTGTCAGGAACACTGTACCAGCCATCAAGCTAAGACATGCGCATGAAAGCGTGCACATTATTGGGAGCATAGAATTTATATTTTCATTATGAGCAGACTTAGGCGCACATGTGTTGCTGCCAAGCGGGCTATTTAGACCTGAACTCAGCAGCTTGCTGAGTGGTCTTCAGTCTTGCTGCTGTGTTCTTGATCCTGATACTTTTTCTGATTTTGTGATTGACCCAGCTTCCAACTGAGCTTGCTTTTGAATTACCGTTCCCTACTTCACTATTTCCTCTACCGACCTCAGCCTGGATTGTTAACTACACTCCTGGCTACCCCAGTTCCCATGTTTTAATCCATGGTTGAGTCGCTCAGCCTTGTTTCCACGTCAAATGCACAAAAACCTAGGAATTGTGCAGAAAAATGGCAGCAGGTGCACTGGACTGATGAGTCAAATTTTTAAGTATTTGGCTGTAGTAGGAGGCAGGTTGTTCACCGAAGGGCCATAGAGTGGTTCAATAATAATGAGTGTCTGCAGGCAACAGTGAAGTATGGTGGAGGTTCCTTGTAAATTCACTGCTGGATTTCTGCAAATGGAGTTGGAGATTTGGGCAGGATTAATAGTCTCCTCAATTCTGAGAAATACAGGCAGACACTTATCCATCATGCCATACCATCAGGGAGATGTGTGACTGGCCCCAAATTTATTCTGCAGCAGGACAACAACCCCAAACATAAAGCCAATGTCATTAAGAACTATCTTCAGCGTAAAGAAGAATGAGTTCTGGAAGTGATGGTTTTGCCCTAACATAGCCCTGATCTCAATGTCATGGAATAATGGAGGAGCTCAGCTATGAGGAAAGATTAGAGGAACTGAATTTATTCTCTCTTGAGAAGAGGAGATTAAGGGAGGATATGATCAACATATATAAATACATCAGTGGTTCGTTTAGTGAACTCGGTGAAGAGCTATTCACCCTGAGGTCATCACAGAGGACACTCTTTGTGTCTGGAGGAAAAGAAATTTAATCTCCAAATATGGAAAGGTTTCTTCACAGTGAGAGCTGTGAAAATGTTGAATAGACTCCCTGAAGAATTGGTTCTGGCTAGCTCAGTGGATTGCTTCAAAAAAGTCCTGGATTGTTTCTTACATACACAGAATATAACTGGATACTAACATTTATAGGTAAAGTTGATGCAGGGAATATCTGAATGCCTCTCGGGATCAGGAAGGAATTTTTTCCCCTGCAGGAGCAAATTGGATCATGTTTTGCTGGGTTTTTTTGCCTTCCACTGGATCAACTGTGGGTGTAGGATTATAACTTTTTTTATTTTTTTTGTTTTTATTTTATGGTTGAACTGGATGGGCTTTTGTCTTTTTTCAGCCAGACTAACTATGTGACTATGTCTGAGATTACATGAAGAGACAAAAGGATTTGAGGCAACCTGCTTCCACTGAAGATCTGTGGTTAGTTCTTTAAGATGTTTGGAATAACCTACCTGCCAAGTTTTCTAACTCTACGACAGTGCGTATCCCTATGCACTAAATGCCCATTATTAAAATATAACCCTCATTGAGGAATTTATATAAAATAGAATGTTCAAGACTGTAGACTGTTAAAGACTGTACTTATATACTATATTGCCAAAAGTATTGGGATGCACGCACACGAGCTTTAATGGCTTCCCAGTCTTAGGGTTCAGTATTGAGTTGGTCCACCTTTTGCAGCTATAACAGCTTCAACTCTTCTGGGAAGGCTGTCCACAAGGTTTAGGAGTGTGTCTATGGGAATGTTTGACCATTCTTCCAGAAGCGCATTTGTGAGGTCAGGCACTGATGTGGGACAGAAGGCCTGGCTGGCAGTCTCCGCTCTAATTCATCCCAAAGGTGTTCTATCAGGTTGAGGTGTAGGCCAGCCAAATTTCTCCACCCCAAACTCGCTCAACCATGTCTTAATGGAACTTGCTTTGTGCACTGGTGCACAATCATGTTGGGACAGGAAGGGGCCATCCCCAAACTCTTCCCACAAAGTTGGGAGAATTAAATTGTCAAAAATGTCTTGGTATGCTGACGCCTTAAGAGTTCCCTTCCAACTAAGGGGCCAAGCCCAACCCCTGAAAAACAACCTCACACCATAATTCCCCCTCCACCAAACTTTACACTTGACACAATGCAGTCAGGCATTGTTCTCTTAGCAACCGTCAAACCCAGACACATCCACTGGATTGCCAGACAGAGAAGATTTATTCGTCACTCCAGAGAACACATCTCCACTGCTCTAGAGTCCAGTGGCGGCATGCTTTACACCAACTGCATCCAACGCTTCGCATTGCACCTGTCGATGTAAAGCTTGGATACCCCTGCTCGGCCATGGAACCCCATTCCATGAAGCTCTCTACGCACTGTTGTTGTGCTAATCTGAAGGCCACACGAAGTTTGGAGGTCTTTAGCTATTGACTCTGCAGACAGTTGGCGACTTCTGCATAATGTGTGCTGCAGCATGTGCTGACCCAGCACAGTCATTTTATGTGGCCTACCACTTGGTGGCTGAGTTGCTGTTGTTCCCATTTGCTTCCACTTTCTTATAATACCACTAACAGTTGACCGTGGAATATTTAGTAGCAAGGAAATTTCACAGATGGACTTATTGAACAGGTGGCAACCTATCACAGTACCGTGAATTCCTGAGAGCAACTCATTCTTTCACAAATGTTTGTAGAAGCAGTCTGCATGCCTAGGTGCTTGAGTTTATACACCTGTGGCCATGGAGGTGATTGGAACACCTGAATTCAATGATTTGGAGGGGTGTCCCAATTCTTTTGGCAATAGAGTATATATATGCCCTTAGAGCAAGGAAAGCACACACTAAACCACAATTTCCTTACGGTCACAAATAACTTCATACCTTATTTAGCCAGTACATGTACCTGTGGATATTAGGATAGATTGTGGGTCCAGCAAAGATGAACTACTGCTCTAGAGATAACAAACATTGCCAATAGGTCATCTATATAGAGAAGGGGGAGGATAGATACAGTATATTGGTATTCAGAATCATCCATGTCCTATCAACCTCATAATAATTGTCAAGCCCTACTACATGCGTTAGGACCCTATATCTCTCTTACTACAGGTATGTAATATGGGTACACTCATCCATGTGGCAATAACTTAGACCACTAATGGATGAGCCCCATACATCACCATATCCACCAAAAAAATTCTTAACTGGCTGGTGGGATCACCATGTCTTGCAACAATGAGTGCAGTACTCCTTCCCCAGAAAAATCTTTGGGGAGAAGTGACCATGTGTTCCCATAGAAAAGTGCTCAAAAGGACAAAATAAAAGTACCCAACCCTACATGTTTCCCTCAAAGGCAGAGCTTTGTCAGGGGTAATATGAGGCAAAGAAGAAAATAAAGTGAGCAACAGAAAATATAAAGTAATCTCCTGGTCACATGGTGAGGAAATGGCGTCTGTTATTGACTGTTCTCCTATTTATAAGTTGGATGGCCAAAATGGCCACCACATACGTGACGTGATGATGTTATCACACACGTGCGTCATTACACAAATGTCAAAATGTAATTTTAACCACACTGACTTCCTGAGTTTCTTCAAAAACTGTGCAATTGTACCTAGAAGAATTGATGCTGGTTTGAAGGCAGAGAGTAGACACGCCAAATATTGATTTGATTTGGATTTCTGTTCATTTAATTTAATTTGGTTAATTGATAAAAATAAACTATTAACACTTTTTCTAAAAGTATTCTCAATTTACAGCATTTTTTCACTTGCCTATATTTTCTGCAGTGCTGTTGATACCTGGAAAATGTCTGAACAAAGATGGAGGTGAAGGCATTATCAGGGGAATACTGTGATCAGTATTAAATATCTAGATATGTTATACTTACACATTACTAAACTTGCAGAACTTAAAAAATAAATCTAGTGCTTGGTCCATTTAAACATAAAGGTTCAACATTGTGCAGCTGTTTGAGATTAATCAGAGCTATAGGCCAAGGCATATCTCTTCCTATAGGGCAGGGGTCTCCAAACTTTTTAAACAAAGGGCCAGTTTACTGTCCTTCAGATTTTAGGGGTGGGGGGCAGATTGTGGCTAGTGAGAAAATGTCCCAGGCCCAGAATCATTGAGAATAAATATGGCCTCAGGGTTGGTGGTTAGTAGTAGGATGAGGAGTGGTGTCTCATTATTGGTATTAGTAGGAGGAATAGTACTCCATCACTGGTGGAAGAAATATTGTCTCATTGTTGATGTCAGTAAGAGGAATAGTGCCTCATATCATTGGTAGGATTAGTCTACCAAGGGTCAGCTAAAAGCTAGAAAAGAACCGCATCTGGCCCTTGGGCCGCAGTTTGGAGATCCCTGCTATAGGGTCTCATTGTTTTATTATAGCCATCTGTGACGGGTGATGTTGGATCATATTTATACTGTAGCTGAACCCTGCTGGGAGAAATTGCATCCAGTACAACAATTCTACTTTTTTTATTTCACACTTTCTCTGGCAAAAAAACCTGACAGAATCTGGTTATACGATGACAAGTAAAATGATTCTACATCATTCCTATTAGTCAATTCCTGATCATGGAAATAGCATTGTTGGCTATGACTTGAGGCTTGTAAGGTGTTAAGTAGCTGATGTCACATTTATCACCAAGGATGGCACTTTATCACATTCACGAGCGTAACCCCCACACACTCCGCTGCAGGCTCTCGAAGCAGATTGAACAGATCCATTATTTCTGGGATGAGTCAGGAGGGTTACATGGAACTGGTGGCAGGTGGTGGGTGTAAGTGAGTTACCAACTTTTAATGATGAATAGATTCTTAATGCCGGGAATGGATCTGTTTCCTCTGCCTGGGCCATGGCAGCAAAGTAATGGACATTCACTTGGCTGCAAATCTCATGGTATGGTATACAGAAAATGGTCAGTATTTAAACAGCCTGCCCGCTCGCCTAAGCGATAGGCTGTTCTTTTTACATTATCATAAATTAAAATACCTATACATTTTAATGTGTAATTAAACATCAAATTACTTACAAAATGCTGTGTTTGCATTATCTTCTGTAATGGAAACAAAAACATGCCATATGGAAGGAACTCCAGCTAAATGGTTACAGTGTATGCAAACCCTATCAATGAACTTCTCTTAATTGTTCCCTTTTGATCTGTTAAATATACCACTGAAAGCATTTTGTTATACCTGTGCAAAAAATACCTCTTGTTCCCACCAGAAATGTAACAAGCTCCTAACGTCCTGTGCTCTTTTGACTGTGCAGCACTGAAATTGCAAGTATTGTTCTCAGCTCCGCCCACCTTTCCTATGTAGCCCAGTGTTTCTCAATCTTTTTTCAGTTAAGGCACCCTTTAAAATTATGGACAGTCCCGAGGCACCCCATTCTAAAATGTGAAACATTATTCTAACAGCAACATCGACACATGTAGGACACCCAACATTGGAGGTGATTTATCCTTCCAAAGCAAATACACTTTTGCTCACTGGTACTGACTAGTATCACATTGTTTCTCTTATCCCTCAGTTTTTCTCCATAACTGAGCTAATGTGACCCCAGCACTGATGGAGCGGGCAGGGGAGGGGCAAACTAGGATGCTGCTGACATCCTTCTTATCAGTTGATGATGTCATTGGTTGTCAGGATGCCGGCGGCTAGAAGGTCGTAATGGTGCGCAATGAAAACCTGTGGCTTTGTGTAACTACAAGGCAGGCTTGTTTCACCCACTGGCTTGTATACAAGTTTTGGGCAATTTTTAGACATTTTGCCAAGGCACCCCTGAAGAAACCTCAAGGCACCCCAGAGTGCCTGGGCACCCTGGTTGAGAAAGGCTGCTGTAAACTACATACCCTCACCCTTCCCCTCATCAGCCTACAGAGCAGACACTCCTACCACACTCTTAACATTCACATGGCAACTGAGTGTACACATTTATTTTTATTTTATTTATTACAGGTACTTATATAGTGCCGTCAATTTACACAGCACTTTACATATATATATATATGTATATATATTGTACGTTCACATCAGTCCCTAACCCTCAAGGAGTATACAATCTACGGTCCCTAACTCACATTCATACATACACTTACTAAGGTCAAATTAGACGGGAGCCAATTAACCTACCAGCATGTCTTTGGAGTGTAGGAGGAAACCAGAGATGTTTGATTGGATCAGGGGCGGACTGACAACTCATGGGGCCCCTGGGCAATAGGGGATCATGGGGCCCCTGTGTCCCTGCCCAAACTCAAAAAAGCCTATGAAAAAGGTACCAGGGGCATCTCATGGGGCCCCCTACTGACCCCGGGCCCTTGGGCAGTGCCCGAGTTTCCAAATGGTTAGTCCGCCCCTGGATTGGATTGAGATCTGGAGAATCTGAAGGCCAAGTGAAAACCACAAAATCATTGTGTTCCTCAAACTATTCTTGAATTGATCAGACCAGGTCACCTTCTTCCTTTGCTCTGTGGTCCAGTTCTGATGCTCACGTGCCCATTGTAGGCACTTTTGGCTATGGACACAGGTCAGCATGGGCACACTATGGAGCCCCATACACAACAAACTGCGATGCACTGTGTGTTCTGATACCTTTCTAACAGAACCAGCATTAACTTTTTCAGTAATTTGAGCTACAGCAGCTCCTTACACATGCCTCTTTCTTTCTGGTTTCAACACATCAACTTCAGGGACAACATGCTCACTGCCTAATTTTTCCCTCCAACTTTCACATCCCATTGTAACAAGATAATCCATGTTATTCACTTTACCTGTCAATGGTCATATTAACTGACATGCACATTCTTGATCCAGGCCAGTGGCTCACCAAGTACTGAAGGACGGATGAAGATGACAGCCCTGGCACTTGCATCCTGAAAAAAAGTTATCAATGGAAGCTCCCTTATTTCTTTCCTGGCTGTTTTATTTTTAAAGACTTTTCTGTTCAGTGTTGGGAATCCTGGATGGATGAGATGTAGAATGCACATGAGACTATTATATCAATCTTAGATTCAACAAATCAATCCCCTGTCCTGTCTCTATTCTATACACAGCAACATTATGCTTCTCCTGTTATCTATTTAGTACATGAACAATAAGGGTTATAACAAGGCTGTGACTCCAGTAGTCTCCATAAATTAGAATGAATGGCAGCTTCTAAAATGGTGACACAGGACCAGCCCCTGATAGATATTTGTGGAGGCAACATAAATAAGCAAATGTTTAGTGTGAAGTAAATGTGATCTCTTAATCACGCTACAATTAATGATTCAGCCTTTTCAAGAGGAGGGCTTTCCTGCTGCCGAGTTGAGAGCTATGGTGATATGTTATTTGTGACGCTAAATAGAGGAGTTTCCACTTTAATCCATAAGGACCCATCTGAGACCCTTTCAAGCAGTAGAGTTCCACAATTTAATGTTCTGGAGAGCATAAGCAAGGCAATGTGGAGGTGGGGAAACCTCTGTTTTAGTACCTGAAAAGACCTGGTGCAAATACATATTTTATTCAAAGGTTATTATTTTAATCTACATTTTTCAGTTTACATTCTGCCAGCACTGAAAAAAAAGGAAAAATTTTGAATTATGATTCAGTGAAAGTTACACAGGTCAACCATAAGATTATGTCTACTGACAGGTTGAGTAAATACCATTGATTATCTCATTACTGTGGCATCTGAAAGTCGGTGGGAAATTTTAGGAAGAGAACAAGTATGTCCCTGATGTCAATGTGTTGAAAGCAGAAAAAATGGGCGTAGTTCATTGTGTATGGGGCTGTGTAGCCACTGACTGGTCAGGGTGACCCTGCTGATCCATGTCCACAGTCAAAATGCCTACAATGGGCATGTGAGCATCAGAACTGGACCACTGAGCAATGGAAGAAGGTGACCTGGTCTGATGAATCACGTTTTCTTTTATATCATGTGAATGGCTGAGTGCATGTGTTTCACTTACCTGGGGAAGAGATGGCACCAGGATGCAGTATGGGAAGAAGGCAAGCCAGAAGAGACAGTGTGATTCTTTGGGCAATGCTTTGCTGGGAAACCTTGGTCTTGCCAATAATGTGGACGTTACTTTGCAATACTTTACATACCCACATCTCAATGATTCCTCTTGTCTCTCATCTCTCTCCTTTCTCTCTGTCCCATCCTCTCTCAATGACTCCTCCCTTCTTTCTATCCTATTCTATCTTAATGATGCCTCTCTTCTCTCTATCATACTCTCTCTTAATGATTGCATTCTTCTCTCTATCCTGTTCTCTCTCAATGACTTCTCCCTTCTTTCTATCCTATTCTCTCTTAATGATGGCTCTCTTCTCTCTATCATACTCTCTCTTAATGATTGCATTCTTCTCTCTATCCTGTTCTCTCTCAATGACTCCTCTTTCCTCTCTATCCCATTCTCTCTCAATGACTCCTTTTTATCCCACTCTCTCTCAATGACTACTCTCTCCTCTCTATCCCACTCTCTCCCAGTGACTCCTCTCTCCTCTCTATCCTATTCTCTCTTAATGATGCCTCTCTTCTCTCTATCCTACTCTCTCTTAATGATTGCATTCTTCTCTCTATCTCGTTCTCTCTTGATGACTCTTCTCTTCTCTATATTCCACCCTGTCTCAATGATTCCTCTCTCCTCTCTATCCCGTTCTCTCTCGATGTCTCGTCTCTTCTCTTCTCTATATTCTACCCTGTCTCAATGATGCCTCTCTCCTCTCTATCTCACTCTCTCTTAATGACTCCTTTCTATCCCACTCTCTCTCAATGAATCTTCTCTCTATCCCATTCTCTCTCAATGACTCCTCTCTATCCCACTCTCTCTCAATGACTCCTCTCTATCCTATTCTTTCTCAAATGACTCTTCTCTGTATTTCACTCTGTCCCAATGACTCCTCTCTTCTCTCCCACTCTATCTTAGTGACTCCTCTCTTCTCTCTATCACATTCTCTCATCAACAACTCCTCTCTTCTCTCTATCCCATTCTTTCTCAATGTGTAAGTGGGTTGGAAATTAGCTAGTTCCCTGGATGGGAAGGCTGGGGTTAACTTAGTTCCCGAGTTTTTCGGCAGGATCTTTGAGTCCAACCCACTGCTTCTGTTGATATAATGTGGGACAGGGTGGAGAGTTTCCCCTGGAGGAGTCTGAGAACCTTGCTGCTGGTCCTTCAGCATACAGCTAGTTAGGATCCCATAAGATGTGAGAGTCATCCAACTTGGGGTTTGCCCTGAAGACACCAGTCGCTGGGGAATGCTACTAATGAACCTGCATGGTTGGGTTCCATGTTGCTACCGGGACCGTGGTCTGTGTTCGGCACAGCCCGCCTAATTGCAAGATACACTGGGAAGATGTATATCTACACAGGGACCCGAGAGTTAACTGGAGAACAATTATGGTGTAGATGTACATGGTACATTTATCTCTAAAAGTAGAGGCCCGCCCTAAGGTCAAGTATTCCCCCATGGCACCCTCAGCCTTGTCCCGGGGTATTGATAAAAATGGCAAGAAAGTAAAGGTACCCCCATATGTGTGAAGTAGAGTGATCCTGTTACAGATGCCTAGCGTAGCCCAGAAGAATCCACCCCAGGGGTAGTCCTCCCATATGACCCACACTTTGCGTCCAACGTGTTAATAGGGAACATGGAGGAAAGTCTGCCATCTGCTACCCCCTTGTCCCACGGATGACATATTACTCCTCTCAATCCCACTCTCTCTCTCAATGACCCCTCTTCTCTCTATCACATTCTCTCTCAATGACTCTTCTCCATCCCACTCTTTCTCAATGACTTCTCTCATCTCTCTATCCCCCTTCTCTAATTCGTTCTTGCCCAGCATCTGCCTATATAATGTATCCCTTTCTCTCTTTCCATTCTATGTCTCTATCTCTCCTTCCTCTGGTTTGTGTCCCAGTAGCACTTGGATACCCAGTTTGAGTCCTGGTCAGGTCACCATCTACATATCCTTGCATGGGTTTACTCCGGTTTCCTTCCACACTCAAAAGCCATGCTGTTAGGTTAATTAGCATCTGTCTAAAATTGGGCGCCCAAGATGGTTATTTCACCATCTGACCCTACAGCATTTAAAGCACTTTGAGTTCCCAGAAAGAAATGTGCTATAGAAATATAATTTAATAAATTGGTGACACCATAGCTGACGAAAGAATGGAGTATTCTCCAAAGCTTCCAACACAATGTAATCAATTCACTGATAAAAGCTATCACCTACGTATTTATTTTCTCTTCCCTTTCTCTGTTCAATCACATCTCTCTCTGTCTCACCCTATCTCTTTTGTCTTCCTCTCTTGTCTTCCTCTTTCTCTCTCCCTCCCTCTCTCTCATTGACATACAGGCTAGTTTCCCTATCTCTCTATATTCACTCCTTCCTCTATAGTTCAGACATTTATTGGAGTCTGGGGATTGGTGATTTATAAGCCCAAGAGAGGAGGGGGGAGATTGTATTCCCATTCTGCTGTGTCTTGTAAAGATATGTGTTTTTAATCTGTTTGCTTTCAGAGAGATAAGGCTGTTTTTTGTTGTTGTGTCATCTCGATGAGGTCACAATTCTATGCTGTTGCTTAGCAACTCTTGTACTTTATTGTCACCGAACTCCTTTATCCCGTGGGACTGATCATTTCTGATGTACATATTATAGAGCACTTTTTATGAGTTTAATTAGACTATTAACTGAGATTGATACCCGCTGAGAACAAATATTCTATTTTCACAAAAAGTGTAAATGTCATGGAAATTTGTTTTTAATTGCCGTTCTTGATTAGCTTTTAATACTGTAATCACACATCCATGGTATATACCCAGTAAAAGATGAACGTTTTAGTAGATTCTGGCGTAGATCATTAATTGTAGCGCTTACCCCCAAAGGAGCTACTGATATTTGGGTCCCCTAACTCTGGATATCCACGACCTTCCCAGCAATGCCACACCCTCTGACACACCAAGGCTGAAGAGTAAGAGTTTATTTGTGCAGCAGACAATAAAGCAATAACCAAAAGATGAATAAGTAGTAATAAACACTTTAACCACTTGCCCCCCCCCCCCCCCTTCCTGACCAGGCTTTTTTTGCATTACGGAGCTGCGTTACTTTAACTGACAATTGAGCGGTCATGCAACGCTGCACCCAAATGAAATTTGACGTTTTTTTTTTTTCTACGAATTCAGCTTTCTTTCAGTGGTATTTGATCGCCTGTGCGGATTTTATTTTTTGCGCTATAAAAAAAAAAAGGCTGACAATTTGAGAAAAAAACAATATTTTTGACATTTTGCTATTAAACATGTCCAGTAAAAAAATGTAAAAATCAAATTTCGTCATAAATTTAGGCCAAAATGTATTCTGCTACAAAAAATCCCAATACGTGTAAATTAATTGGTTTACCTGAAAGTTATAGCATTTACAAATGGTGGTATATATACTGGAATTTTTTTTTATTTTTTCAAATGTATTTATTTCAGGTACTTATATAGCGCTGTCAATTTACACAGTGCTTTTACATATATATTGTACATTCACATCAGTCCCTAACCCTCAAGGGGTGTACAATCTAAGGTCCCTAACTCACATCCAGGGGCAGACTGACCATTTGGAAACTTGGGCACTGCCTGAGGGCCCGGGGTCAGTAGGGGGCTCCATGAGATGCCCCTGGTACCTTTTCCATAGGCTTTTTTGAGTATGGGCAAGGACACAGGGGCCCCATGAGCCCCTATTGCCTGGGGGCCCCATGAGTTGTCAGTCCACCCCTGCTCACATCCATATACAAGGGCCAATTTAGATAGGATCCAATTAACCTACCAGCATGTCTTTGGAGTGTGGGAGGAAACCAGAGTACCCGAAGGAAACCCATGCAGGCACAGGGAGAACATGCAAACTCCAGGCAGGAGGTGCTGTGGCTGGGATTTGAACCAGCGACCCTAGTACTGCCAGGCGGAAGTGCTAACCATTTAGCCACTGTGCTGCCCTGCGTACAAAGAATGTGTACGAAGTCTATTATTTTTAGAAAGCAGCTGAGACCTGAGTAGAAAATCCTGTCCCCAGCCAGCATTTTATATACAAGGACCTACCTTTGTTCTTTTTTCTGTATGTGGAAGCAGTGGTCTCTCTGCATGGTCCAACATAGCCCCTGCTGAGTCAGAACGGCCCTAGTACTGCTAGGTGGAAGTGCTAACCATTTAGCCACTGTGCTGCCCCATTCATTTCATTTTTTTTTTACTAGTAATGGCGGCGATCAGTGACTTATAGTGGGACTGCGGTGGGTATTCTGACACTGGGGGGAACTGACTTGGTGTCACTGACATCCCCAGTGACACCAATACAGTGATCAGTGCTAAAAAAAACACTGACACTGTGCTAATGGCACTGGGCAGGAAGGGGTTAACATGAGGGGCGATCAAAGGGTTAACTGTGTGTGCTTTACTATGGGGCCGTGTGCCTGTGCTTCACTGTAAGCACACTGCTTTATATGGCTGTGCTGTGCACAGTTATGCAAAGCAGTGTGCGCGTGCCTACAGGGAGAATAACTGTTTTGTTTACAAATCATTTTTTTCCTTGTCAGAGATCCTCGGCAATCACCGGGCGCCGGTGAGTAATCACCAACCAGGACCGAATGATAGACAGCTGCGGCTGTATAAATATATACGTGATTTTGCACACCCGTGCCGCCCTGTAGCAGTATTTCTGCTATAAGGCGTTTGGGAAGCTGTTAAGAAGTATACAGAAACAGTTACAAAATAATACGTGACTCCGTAAATGGCAAGTGGGCCAATGACTACCCCTAATCCATATACTCAGGGGGATCCAGACGAGTCGAAATCCAAAGGTTCTCTCGAGCGAAAAACTAAAATAGCTTATACGATTGTGCCATTAATTGTTTTGCTTTTCTATAGAAAATCCATCATGTTGGATCAGGCACTCTCAATTACAGCACAAAAATCAGCTGGCACACTAAGGATGCAAAAAATAAACAATTCAAATGTTTTAATCAGTTTTGGCATTGTCTATGGCCTTGCTTAGGGCAGGCCATAGATTAAACAGTTTTCTTTCCTTCCACCTTGGGTATGTTGGGGCCCAAATGTGGCGTTGGATCTCTCAAATGTGAATTCCAGAAAGCTGAGTATAAGTGCCTAAATGGTGTAGCGGGGGAAATATCTGTACGCCGTACATCGTGCACATTCCCATGTAAAGGAAATGAATGGCAGTCGCAGCCTGGGCTCCAGCCAGACCACGCCCCCATTGCATTTTGCTCCACCCCTCAGAGCTTAGTCATGGGGATGGAAGTTACAAGCAGGAGGGGGGGTGATTTTATAGCATCATCGGCTGTCACACAATTAAAGCTCTTTTGGCTGTACTTCTGTGGATCAAAGGAGTGCAGTTCATTCTGCACTCCTGTGACCCTTTTTCAGCTGACAGCGGGTTGAAGCCCATTGTCGTTTGACATCACTCAGCCTGTCCAGCCTAGGGAAAGATCCCGACTTTAAAGTTGGGATCCACCCCAGAGTCTGGAGCTGCACCTGAGAGGCTGAGCCAGCTGCTCCCTCTACAGCCCAGCACTCCAGCAATTAGCGGTCATGTGTTTGCACCCTTAGTTCTCACCCTTAGAGCTGGTGGGGGTCAGGTGCTGCATCCACTTAGGTATTATCTTATAATTGGGGGGGAAAAAAGCCCATACTTAATAACAAAGCAAAAAGATCAAAAGGAAAAGCTGGTCACTGGTCTATGATCTGCAGGATCTCACGTAAGAAACAGCAAAAGGAATCAAACCAAACCAAAGACAAAAGAGTCTACAGTCCAAAAAATCCCTTTAGAGCATGGGGAACCTCATTGACCAGCAAACATATCAAAACATCAAACAAATAGCCATATCTCTATATGTAAAATCCAAAAATTCTCATAGAAAACCCATAAACTTTGTTTATGTGTAATATAAAACCAAAACTCAGATACATATTCATTATAAAACAAAATGATGGAAAACCTTGACAGCACTTTCAAAATTATTTAAGGGAAATGGTTCAGATCAGCAAATCCTATGAATTCTTCCATTTTTTCTAGTAATATAACTCATTTGATTTACTGAACATCATGTATGCTGAACATATGAATTAATAAAGGTGTATTCCCTAAAAAAGTGGGGAAGGGGTGGGGATGGAATGAAGGGGAAAGGGAAAGGAGGTTATTTATAAAAGTGGGTGATGTCCCACTCAGAAGACCCCTGGGGATAAATGTGTCCAATATAAATATCCAGTACACCTCCCTTCTACCTAGGGAGGGAAAATAATCACCCCCTTGGGCAGATCAATCTTCCCTTTCAATGATTTGGACTCTGAGAGACTGTACATGTTGGTGATGAAATTGGTTGAAATGTCTAGCCACATTAGTGTTTTTATTATTCCAACGTCTGAGAGATGATACCTCATTCACTCAGTCTTCTGGTCATTCTTCCACCATATTGTATGTCACCAAATATATTACATATCAACTGTGACTTCAGTACAACTAGCAGCCCATAGTTGGATCAAATCTCAGCCAGTCCCTGCTGAACCAGCCGAGATTCGATCCATCTATTGCCCCGTACACATGATAAGAAAATCGTACAAAAAATTTGGCGGAACCACCGATCAAACGATTTTCTCTTCGTTGATGAGCAGGATGTTTTAACCACATGCCGCCCAGCCACTGTACATATACGGCGGCAGGGCGGCACTCTCAGGCAAAACCACGTTTTAAGACGTGTGTTTTGAAAACAAATAGGGGGCGCGCGCGAGGTGCGCCGCCGCCCTATTTGTCCCGCAGATCACCGCCGGGTCACAGCCGCTCCTTAGCGGCTATGTCCCGGTGATCGGCGGCAGCTGTGCTGTCTGTCACTTCCTTCTCAGCTCGAGGATGAGCTGATCGAGAAAGAACAGTTTCTCTTTCTCGATCAGCCTTGTCCCGCCCAGCACACACCCCCGCCCCCTAGTAAAACACTCCCCTCACTCCTATAACCCTTCCCTGCAAAATAAAGTTAATTCCTTCCTCCCCATTGCCATTAATACAGTGTCAGGTTTTGTTTTTTTTTTGCACTGATCACTGTATTAGTGTTTTTGGGGATGTCAGTGACCCCAAGTCAGTACCCCCAAATGTCCGCCGCAGTCCCGCCATAAGTCGCTGGTCGCTGCCATAATTCGCTGATCGCCGCCATTATTAGTATAAAAAAAAAACTAAAAATCCCAGTATCTTTCCCGCCATTTGTAAACGCTATAACTTTCATGTAAACCAATTAATTTACACGTATTGGGTTTTTTTTTTAGCAAAGACATGTCGCAGAATGCATTTTGGCAGAAATTTATGGCTAAATTAGATTTTTGCATTTTTTTTTTACTGGACATGTTTTATAGCAAAAAGTCCAAAATATTGTTTTTTTTTTCCTCAAAATTGTCAGTTTTTTTTTTTTTATAGCGCAAAAAATAAAAACCGCACAGACGATCAAATACCACCGAAAGAAAGCTCAATTTGTGGGGAAAAAAGGATGTAAATTTCATTTATGTACCATATTGCATGACCGCGCAATTGTCCATTAAACTAGCGCAGCGCTGTATAGCAAACAAATGGCGTAAATTGCAGTATTTATACTATAGTTTGTAGACGCTATAACTTCCACAAAAAGCAATCAATATACACTTATTGGGATTTTTTTTACCAAAAACATGTAGCAGAATACATTTTGGCCTAAATTTATAACCAACTTTGAGTTTACTATATATTTTTTATAGCTGAAAATAAAAAATATTGTTTTTCTTCAAAATTTTTGGCATTTTTTTGTTTATAGCGTGAAAAATAAAAAGCGCACAGGTGATCAAATTACACCGAAAGAAAGCTCTATTTGTGTGAAAGAAAGGACGTAAATTTTGTTTGGGTGCAGCATTGCATGACCGCGCAATTATCAGTTGAATTAGTGCAGCGCCGAGTAGCAAAAAGAGGCCTGGTCATTAAGAGGGGTAAATCCTCTGGAGCTCAAGTGGTTAACCGATAACGATATGGTGAATGAAAAAATCCGGTTGAACAACAGTGAAAAATGTTGTTATTTCGCATACGAACTACCGATTTTCTATGCGGTGATATGACGGACGTACGAAAAAAATCTATCAAGCGCTATCACGCATGAGCGGAAACAGAAGATGATCGGGTGTTTATGTCCAAGGAATCTTCGTAAACACGAACGAAAAATCCAAATGTTAAAAGTAAATTGTCCTAATGAGATCATGAAACCAGAATTCTGCAGATTATATTTTATGTATCACTATTTATGTATATAGGTCATGTAATGAACGATATTATACTCATTGCTGGGAATTGTTGTGTATATCGCTCGTTCTGGGCGGAAGGGCGTGGCTACAAGGTCACACGCACAACGCATCACTTCCACTTGTATGGAAGACGTCAACACTACGTATTGCCCGAGGAACGATTTTTTTAGATTGGTTAATGTGGGCCACGATTTCAGCCAACGAACGAACGCCTCTCAGTCCTCAGATGACCGATCGGTCGATTTTCTAATCGTGTATTCCCACCTTATGGCTGACTTTTGGCTCTTGCACATGGGCCAGCTCTACCCATTCAGCACAATTGCCGATGTATTTCTTCTGCCCAGGTGCAGCCTACAACCTGTCATTGACATGAATGGCTATGCGCTGCTATGTACATATTTACGGTGATGAAATCGTGAATACAACATATAGCTGTATGCAGAAATAGATAATTTTCTAATTCTGGAAATCAGTTGAAGGAAATGCACCTCCCGCAGTATCCATTCATGCCAATAGTGACACCACTTTTAAGGCTGCTGTTAAATCTGCATTTAAATGTTATACACAACAGAAATCGTTCCTGTGACATTTTCCCAAATAATGGGAAATTCTTAATATAACAACATACTAATCCGCAGTGTGAGGCCAGCTTGGCCTGGATTTGTTCCTTGATATACAGGGTAATTATGTGTCAATCTCATCACCAACGTTACCAGCTAAGTAGCAATTAGACCACCATGTTATTGAGGTCAGTGCTGGTATGACTTAGCAAGGAATAAAAGGAAAATAATAAATTGTGGGTTGGGAAGTAGGTGGTATGAAGAAGGAATAAAGTGAGTGTTATTAGTGTGGTTGATTTCACTGCAGACAGAAGGAGGGACAGTAGCATGGCGTCTGCAGGACTGCAGATTTTGAAATACGTTGTCAACCTTCAACCACAAGGCTGTCCATTAGACCATGTACATGGGCAATGGAAGTGCTCATTACCAACCTCCTACTTAACCTCTACACAGCCTGGTCATCACAGGCAATGCTTGAATCCTCACAATCACTTCTTCACAAGAATGCTAAAACACTATCTCTGCTGAATCAGATTGTGGACAGTCTCATGTTGAAGACATGTCCATAAAACATTTGAAGTTGTCCTCAAAGTGTATCAAAGCTCTAAAAAAAATTGTCAAATGGTAGCTTAACCTTCTTATCGCTTGACAGTCATATCATTATTTAATTCCATGCTTCGTTTTTTTGGCTTTATTTGTGATCTTACCAGTATCTTCCTTCCTGATACCTACCAACACTGCCTTAATGTGAGTCTATGGAGACGCAGGTACCCTTTTCTGCCCCGCTTTGTGTCCTGTATTGAACTGCATTAGATTAATATTGTTCTGTAGTGGCGTTTAGTGGTGGTCTTGGGCCATTAATACATGTTTACTAATGTGATCTTGGCATCTTCCTCTGTCCTCCCCTCCTGGTTTGCACTGGTTAGTGTAGTCTTATGATGGATTTGGTAAAATGCCTATTCTCTTTCCTGTTTAAAATATACATTTTATACAGTCATGGCCGAAATTGTTGGCACCCTTGATATTTCTCCAGGAAATCATGTATTTCTCACGAAACGTATTGCATTAACACATGTTTTGCTATACACATGTTTATTCCCTTTGTGTGTATTGGGACAAAACAAAAAAAGGGAGGAAAGAAAGCAAATTCGACATAATGTCACACAAACCTCCAAAAATGGGCTGGACAAAAGTATTGGCACCCTTTCACAACTGCGGATAAATAAGAATGTTACAAGCATGTGATGCTCCTGTAAACTCACCTGGGGCAAGTAACAGGTGTGGGCAATATAGAAATCACACCTGAAAGCAGATAAAAAGGAGAGACGTTCACTTAACCTTTGCATTGTGTGTCTGTCTGTGCCACACTAAGCATGGACAACAGAAAGAGGAGACGAGAACTGTCTGAGGACCTGAGAACCAAAATTGTGGCAAAATATCAACAATCTCAAGGTTACAAGTCCATCTCCAGAGAACTAGATTTGCCTTTGTCCACAGTGCGCAACATTATCAAGAAGTTTGCAACCCATGGCACTGTAGCTAATCTCCCTGGTCGTGGACGGATGAGGAAAATTGATGAAAGATTGCAACGCAGAATAGTCCGGATGGTGGATAAGCAGCCCCAAACATGTTCCAAAGACATTCAAGCTGTCCTGCAGGCTCAGGGAGCATCAGTGTCAGCGCGAACTATCCGTCGACATTTAAATGAAATGAAACGCTATGGCAGGAGACCCAGGAGGACCCCACTGCTGACACAGAGACATAAAAAAGCAAGACTACAGTTTGCCAAAATGTACTTGAGTAAGCCAAAAGCCTTCTGGGAAAACGTCTTGTGGACAGATGAGACCAAGATAGAGCTTTTCGGTAAAGCACATCATTCTACTGTTTACCGAAAACGGAATGAGGCCTACAAAGAACAAAACACAGTACCTACGGTAAAATATGGTGGAGGTTCAATGATGTTTTGGGGTTGTTTTGCTGCCTCTGGCACTGGGTGCCTTGACTGTGTGCAAGGCATCATGAAATCTGAGGATTACCAAAGGATTTTGGGTCGCACTGTAGGGCCCAGTGTCAGAAAGCTGGGTTTGCGTCCAAGATCCTGGGTCTTCCAGCAGGACAATGACCCCAAACATACGTCAAAAAGCACTCAGAAATGGATGGCAAAGAAGCGCTGGAGAGTTCTGAAGTGGCCAGCAATGAGCCCAGATCTAAATCCCATTGAACACCTGTGGAGAGATCTTAAAATTGCTGTTGGGAAAAGGTGTCCTTCCAATAAGAGAGACCTGGAGCTGTTTGCAAAGGAAGAGTGGTCCAAAATTCCGGGTGAGAGGTGTCAGAAGCTTATTGATGGTTATAGGAAGCGACTGATTTCAGTTATGTTTTCCAAAGGGTGTGCAACCAAATATTAAGTTAAGGGTGCCAATACTTTTGTCCAGCCCATTTTTGGGGTTTTGTGTGACATTATGTCATATTTGCTTTTCTGCCTCTGTTTTATATTTGTTCCAATACATACAAAGGGAATAAACATGTGTATAGCAAAACATGTGTTAATGCAATACCTTTTTTGTGTGAAATACTTGATTTTCAGGAAAAATATCAAGGGTGCCAACAATTTCGGCCATGACTGTACATATTTACTTTTATACTTTTTCATATTTCTAAATATATGTGTTGTGCGTATATATATTTTTGTCTGCTGGGCTTTGCAGTCCTCCTTAACTTGTTTTGCTCAGAGCGATGTTTTCAACCCCTCCCTTCGCACTGAGAGGACCTTATACTTGGGCTTTGAGTATGTGAGGGGGAGTGAAAAAGATAACGGGGCGAGAAGCAAGCATCAAGTTTCTACATTTCTCCTATATTTCAGCCAAGCAAAATGTGCCTTTTAGAATGTGACTGTATTTACCGTATTTTTCGCCGTATAAGACGCACCTGACCATAAGACGCACCTAGGTTTTAGAGGCAGAAAACAGGAAAAAAAAAATTCTGAACTAATGGACTGCAGACACAGTACAGGAGATGACCAGAGACTGCGGACAGCACAGGGATGACCAGAGACTGCGGACAGCACAGGGATGACCAGAGACTGCGGACAGCACAGGGATGACCAGAGACTGCGGACAGCACAGGGATAACCAGAGACTGCGGACAGTACAGATGACTGCTGACCTTTGGGGAGGTGGGGAGCGGGTACCTGAATTTGACAGGTACCCGCTCTTACTTCCGCAGAGTTGTTCTTTGATCTTACCTGTTCCTCTATCCAGCCGCGCACTGTCTTCCTGGCTTCTGTAATGGCGCTCGGCATGACAGCCAGGTGCCCAGTGCGCATGAGCAAGAAGCACTTGCGCTTTGTGATTGGTCCGGCGGCTTCTGGGATCTGTCATGTGTCCCAGGTACCGCCTTACCATTCACAAAAAGCACCGCTTCTTGCGCATGCGCACTTGGCACCCAGCTGTCATGCCCAGCGCCCACACTACAGAAGCCGGGAAGACAGCACGCCGCTGGATAGAGGAACAAGTAAGGTCCCGCTGCAGAGCTGAGCGGCCGGCCCGGTATCCTAACACGGCTGCGGTGGAAATACCGGACCGGCCGCTCCATATTCGCCTTATAAGACGCACTGACATTTCCCCCCCAGTTTTGGGGAAGAAAAAGTGCGTCTTATACGGCGAAAAATACGGTACGTAATAGTGACGTATACTCTCTTGTTTTCTATGTATAAAAGGTTAAGCACCGCCCTGCAATAAACAGAGATGATGTGAAAGTGGTTGTACTGGACAGTTGTCCGTGTAATTATTTTCCGGCGTGCACGCAATCCATATCTCAAAATTAGGAACAGCAGCAGAAATCCTACCCTGAGCCCGATTGTGGTTCTCACAACCTTTTTAGTCTTAGCTAGACCCTTCCGACTTCTAACATATTCCCTCAGTCAGTGTTAGTTATTCGCATAAACAGTGGTCATGAAAGTCACTGTCTTCTTACACTACAGAAGAATGGAAAAACATCCTCTTTACTGCTATAGGTAAAGTAAATTTGCATTGGATTCAACTTGTGGATCTTATTGAAGAGTTAAGCTGCCTGTGGATGGTGCCAAGTCAGCAGGTAACCATACTGTCTGGACAGACTGGGTCTAAGGTGGTACGTCAATGCATAAAGCAGCATTTGAAACAGAACATACCCTAAGATGCATCCTACTGCAGTCTGCTTTGTTAATGCACAGAGCATAGGTGAAGTCAACCTGACTGATGTGGTGGTGAGCCAAAGCCTGCACCTGTTGTGGATTGATCTGGATTGTTTTCCTGAGCGGTATACCTCTGTTCTTTGGATAAGGCTCTGGTCAATGCCAGTATGGAATATGAGGAAGGCCATTGTGGCCGAAACACGTTAGCATTCATAGATGTTGTACATGTTGATCAGTAGCCAGTAAAGATCTTGCAACCAGAAGTACACCGAGTTGCTGGGTTTTGACTGTGAATCTACAAATGAATTCAAAAGAGCTTTGCAATCATGATCAGTGTTAAACTCCAGGTATGATCTTTATGTTCCAGCTTGGCAAAATGTAAATATGCTCATTTCACTGAAAGAACAACCAGCTCTGAGGAAAGGGACACGTCCATGAAACGCGTCAGCAGCCCGACCTTGCCATTTGGATACTGAGCCATCACGTTGGGCCATCTCAGTGGTTTTACAGGCTTTTATATTCATCACTTTTTTGTGAGTATGTTTTTCATTTTCATTTTCATTTTTAAGAGAGTAAGAAGGAGACCTGTAAGTGAAAGTGAAAGTGCAGCATAGAAAAACAGGGCTGTGTTAGCTCAGAACTGGGTGGACAGAAATGCAACTTTTTAAAAATAAATACACAATTTACCAGGTAAAACAGCTCCCTAGTATGAATCTCAAATGTGTATTTCAAATGTTTGTCTGGAGTTCATCTGTAGCTATATGAATTAAAATCGTTCCTTGCATGTACTGTATTTCTTAGGTTTTTTTTTAGTTTAATTCTACTTTAATCCCTTAAGCACTTGTCTAATAAATGTGTATACATACAGTGTGGGTTGGCTGCTTTGCTCAGTCCCTGCAGGAGAAGATAAAATAGAAAACTATTCTTGGCTGCTTGTTAAATAAGACCGGACTATAAATTGGTCTCTGCTGGAGCCTCCCTTGTTTGCACTTTGAAATGCATTTGAGAGTAAATATCATTTTTTTTCGGCACTGTCTATTTTTTGTGTGAAGCTCTGGTGGCAGGATAATCCTGAATGGTGTCTCATCAGGGAAGCGGGTGACTCAGAAAGGTAACCTGTCAGTGGTATCACTAATCAGATTGTTTGATAGTGTTTTGAACATTGAGGTTCCCTAGAGCAGAATGGAGCTATTTCCAGTGCCGCTAACCCTCCCTGACCTACTCCTGAAATACAGATACATTAACTTCACACTGTTTATACTTCAGTTTGAAAATTCCTCATCTAGGTACAGAGAAGACGGCAAATTGAAGAATAAAAACACCCTACAGGAAACGGTTCTTGTGAAATTTGATGATGGAATCTTTCAGCTGGTGATGTTTCTAGAGTTTTCAGAAAAGTTTTATCACACTGTGAATGAGTTGACATATACCGCCTGTGCAGATCAGTGCCAGACTGGAACTAAAATGCAGTCCTGACTAATAGAGAGTACCAGTTTGTAGGAGTAGTATCTGGGTTTTTAGGCCAGTTCCCGGACCTAAAGAGGTACCACATGATTTACAGCTTTTGATGGACAGTAGGCCTGGAACCCCACACCTGTCCCACTAGTTCTAAAGCACAGACACTTTTTGAGTTCCATTTCTCAGGCTATTGGCCTAGATAGCAGTATACAGTCCATGTGAGATGGGGAAACAGCTCTCATTGTTTGAAAACTGCTTGTGTGGAGTAAATTAAATGTTTTGACTGACATTCTGCAGTTTAGCCACAAGATGTCACGGTTTTTCTAACACAACCTCAGACTGCATAGATATTTCTATATATGAAGAGGTAGAGTTTTCACACAGAGTAGAGAGAGAACAGGAAGAAGAGAGAGCAGCCATGTTCTGGAGAATGGTGAATGAGGGGGCCGTGTGAGTTGAGAATCTGATGACATCCAGGTGTGAGAGCATCCCTCCGTAACCAGAGCTGCAGCTAAGTGAAGCTGATGAGATTGCTGCCAGGAAGCTGATGAGATTGCTGCCAGGAATGCTGATGAGATTGCTGCCAGGAATGCTGATGAGAGCAGAGGAACTAAGCAACATATACGGTGAGACTGCATGCTTGTTGGAGAGACATTTGTTCTGTTCAGAGTCATCAGCGGATGCAAAGCAGACCCGGGTCGGTAAGATCGTGCACGCACATCATTTCAGTGTCGGTGCCTTGAGACTGAGTCCAGACCTATAGTTAGTTAGTTAGGGTCTCTGTGTCAGGCCACAAGTGTTGTTACTGATCATTGGAAGGACTCCACAACTTAAAGTGACATTTCACATTGGAGAGCTGATAAAATCCTACAAACTCAAGCCAGACTGGCGTTTTGCTCAGAAGGAATACTCAGGCACGTGCTACAGGACCAGTTATGGGAGAGGGAATACTGTAGATTTGTGTGAGATTGTAAGCTGTTGTGCTGCACCGCAGGCTAGACCATACCATACACCCATACACTGATTCCTGCTCTTTTAGGGTAATAACGGGTAAGGTGTGGCAGCTTAGTTGTGCCAGCCAGTAGGTAAATTACTACACTTTCTACCTTCATCCATCAGAAGGCGCCGTGCTGTGCAGCACAAGGGTCTCAGCCTTTGGGCTGGGTGTATGTAAATTTATTGTATGTTCCCAGCATTTGTGGTTGTGTTTATTTGCCACATCTAAGTAAAATTCTGTTGTGGCAAAAGCTGGTATTGGGGTTGCTTTCCTCCTTCATGACTTCACTGTATCCTGGGGAGCCCACCTCGGTACACGGCCTACACTTGTACAGAGGCCTCTTAATACTTTAGTCACAGGTATGGTTCCAGTAGGCCTGAAAACCCCACACCAGTTCCACTGGCCTTTGGCCTAGATAGCAGTATACAGTGCTTGTACAGAGGACTCTTAATACTTTAGTCACAGGTATGGTTCCAGTAGGCCTGAAAACCCCACACCAGTTCCACTGGCCTTTGGCCTAGACAGCAGTATACAGTCCTTGTACAGAGGCCTATTAATAATTTAGTCACAGGCATGGTTCGAGTAGGCCTGAAACTCCACACCAGTCCAACTGGTTCCAAAGCACTGACACTTTTCAATTTCCATTTATCAAGCCATTGGTCTACGTAGTACAATACATTTTTTGTCACTAGAGGCCTCTTAATATTGTGGTCACAGGTACCGTTGCAGTAGGCCCAAAACCCCACACCAGTTCCACCGGTTCTAAAGCACAGACACTTTTTGGGTTCTATTTCTCAGGCCATTGGCCTAGATAGGATTATATTGTTCTTGTCACTATAGAGGTCTCTTAATACTGTGGTTACAGGTGCAGGTTCAGTAGCCACAAAAGCCAACACCACTCCCACCAGTTCTAAAGCACAGGTTCTCTTCAAGCTCCTTTTTTAGGCCTTTGGCCTAGATAAGAGTATGCAGTTCTTGTCACTGCAGTGCTTCCAGATAGCACTGAATGGAGACAAAGTTTTTTTTTTTCTTTAAATCTTCACTGCATAATGCTTAACTCCATAGATCTTTCCACACACAGTGCTATTCATTCTAGTGAGTACCGTTCATATACTGTATATGGTGACAATATATGATATAGTATTTCCTATTAGGATGATAGTCCAAACTTACATGGTGACTCACTGTATGGATGTTGTATCCCAATAACAGGTTGCAAGAGTGGGTGCTGTGGTGCTCTTAGAAATACCACTCCATAATGCCCTACAAGGGTCTTAGTTCCTGTCATAGGATGTTCACCCAAGGATGTGCGCTCCCAGTCACTCCACAGTCTACATTCTTGAACTTTGCCCCCCCCCCCCCATCCCGCCACTCTCTAAGAATAGGCTAATGACACTTTGATCGAATGGGCAAGAAAACCCAAAGGCAACAGTAACCACTTGTTACAAGTCTGTGTTATATATGTACCCAAAGTTTGTTGAAGGTGCATTATTCATTTTAATTTTGACCTCCCGAACATTGTATACTTACTTTAGTTTTTTTTTTGTGCAGAACCATTTAGTTATCGGGACTGAAAGCAAAGCCCAGTGTCGGCTACGATTTGCTAGAATTATAATATGCACAAGGCTGTAGACTGACAAGGAAAGAGCACTGACTGGACTAATACTGTCAAACTGAGTGGGGTATTTTCTCCTCCATAGCCATGTGCTGAATGGAACAGTGGGGGAGTGAAAGTAGGTATATGCAAATGTGGATGGAAGGAATAATATCACATCTCCAAAAACCCTCCCCCTCAACCAGGGGCGGACTGACAACTCATGGGGCCTCTGGGCAATAGGGGATCATGGGGCCCCTGTGTCCTTGCCCAAACTCAAAAAAGCCTATGAAAAAGGTACCAGGGGCATCTCATGGGGCCCCCTACTGACCCCGGGCCCTCGGGCAGTGCTCGAGTTTCCAAATGGTCAGTCCGCCCCTGCCCTTAACTCAACTCAATTTCTTTCATATGTATCTTTATTGGAACTGTTTTCTGGCCATTCACATGACCTCTCATGATCCTTTTCTCCTTTCTTTAGCATTGATGGTAGGCAGTCCTTAATATTGCAGAGGGCATTATAGAAAATATGACATCAGTGCCATTCTCTGCAGTTTTGTACTGTGAGTCCAGGCTGCAGTGGTGGTTCACAACCAGGATGAGTGTCCATGACAGCCTGGGCTCATAGGAAGTGGGTTGAACAATGCTGGCAATCATTCAAACCCTAAGTGAAGGACTGCCTGGTACGTGAGCAGGGGACTGTGAAGATTATTGAAGATAAATACGGAAGATACATCTTGTAGTGAAAGCTGAATATTCTGTTTTACTAAGAACTGGAAATGTAAATAAAAAAATCAACATAGAGTCGTGCTGTGCCACCAACAACCTGATGCTGCCATATAGGTACGTATCTGTTTATTTGGGGACACCATCATTTTAATATTACAATTCTATTTTTCTTATTTCTTCAAATCAATTTTGTACTATCCTATCAAAGATAAAAGTGATTAGATGGATTGGAAAGTTTTACATTTGAAATAATCACTTTTATATTTGTTTACTTTTTAAATGATCACTGAAACAATAGGAATGATGCAGGCAAACTCAGGTGGGTTGCAAATCCTGGCTCAAAGTCATTTAATAAAAATAAAAATTTTCTTAATTTTTATAATTAGACTTATTTACTTTGGTGCCACGTGCACCATTTAAAATCAACATTTACCTACAATAATATATTATCACTTTTGCTGTTGACCTGATCCATGGAACATGGCACCACATAAAAGCATCTAAGGCAATTTTTTTTTCTTAATTATCTGCTGATCACTGAATGGATGTTTCAAAGAACCTCAAATATCTCTTGGCTTAGGAACAGGAAAAAATTCTTTTCATCTTCTGTCTCTCTGCCTCAGCCAAGGTTGGTAGTCCTTCAAAGCTGAAAATCCACATGGATTTGCTGAGGTTAAAGAAAGGTTTTCAAAATTTCTTCTCAAGAACTATTTATTTTTCCTTCATAATGGCAGCCTTTCTACTTGATCCAAGCTAAATCCACATTTCAAAGTTCATTCTGCTTAGGGCGAAACCTAAAGCACACTTTGCAGTAAAATGCAAGGTCCACTTACGCTGTCCAGGTCCTCTTACCCTTACCAACTCATCTACCTTTTGTCAATGGAAAATATACCTATTGTGGTGCACCTCCTAAGGAACTGCTGGTGAACATGATCATTTTTTCCCCAATTGGAGCACACACAGCCAGACACACAGCATTTTTTCCCATTCTTTGTCTGGCTCGAATAGAACAGTCTAGGGTGTCTTTTTGATGTTTTATTGTAAAGTTGAACTTGGATAGGGTGAAGGGAGCATGGGATACCCCAAACTGGTAAACTGAACTCTTTGAGGACTCTTCACTATCTCACTGAGCTGCACCAAATTTCCCACAGACTCTCTACTCCTGATGGGTGACTATCAAGACCAAGAGTCACTAACACTCATCACTTGGGCTATCTACTCACAATGCCACAGTATCATCATTTGCCTCCTTCTGATATACACTGGGCACTCTTCAGTGAGGGAGACACAGACTCACACCACCATAGGACATTGGACACTATTTCCCCAATTTCTTCCTGGCACTTCTGACCCAAACCAACTCCAGGACCAGATATTGTGAATAGGTCCCTCAGCTAAAGCTCTAGCTGGGACTTCGTTGTCTTCTAAATGGCACCACCAGTAATCCTGCCCCAGGGGTCTACTCCGGCAAGACTGAGCCCAAGGAATTTCTCCCTCCTGCCTCAGGTTTCATACTATTTCTGGGCTCTTTAGCCACCTACTGGGCACACCTTCCCAGGGATTAGCTGGATCACCATTAATATTCAGGTTGCTTACTCTGTTATTCTTCCCACTAAATTTCTAGAATCCTCAAGAATACAGGGAGAAAAAAAACAGAGTAGCAGCCTCAAAGACACTGAGCAGGTCAGACTAATCTGCCCCTGCTCCACTGATTAAAAAAGAGCTAAACAAAATTGACCTAATAACCTGCACTAACTAGAAGGGTGCTACACTATAAAGAAATAAGTAAGGATTTACACTTATCTTACCTGCGTTTTCCATCCTCAACTCCTAGGCGAGGATGATGTCACATGCCCTCTGGCTAGATCCTGCAGAACACAGAGATGCTGTAATCTTGTTACGCTCTTGTAATAGACTGGAGTGTCTTTTCATGAGATTTGGCCGGCTCTGCATTCACAAGAATCTTCCTGGAAGAATAGTGATGTCACACTCAACGATGTGGAAGATGTTTGAAAGGTAAGTATAATTCAACATCTTATACCTATTCACAGTAGGTGATTTGTAAAGGTGGAAGGGGGCCATGCAATTTGAGTGGACCTTGTATTTTAGAATTTTAAATTTTTAGAATATTTCTTTTTACCCCCTGTTCATAGTACAAAGTTTGAAATTTGATGGTTTCCTCCATATTTCCTTTCCACAATGTGTTTTTGTCCCTGCCCTGTCCAAGATGCTGTTAACGTATATGTCAGGGCAGAAAGATATGCAGTACAACTCAGCAATGAATGCACATTTCTCTATGTTTTATCTCTTTAACCCTTTCACAGCAAGAACAATTTTAGAATTTTTTGCAAACATGTTTAAAAAAATCATTTTAGGCCTTAAAGCGGAGTTCCACTCAAAAGCGGGAGCTCTGCTTATTTGTCTCCTCCTCCCCTCTACTGCCATATTTGGCCTCCTCATCCTCCCTCCCGCAGTCTCCTGGGAACTTTCACAGGTCCCAGAAGACTGCCGGACCAATTAGGAGGTGCATTCAGTGGTGTATTTAGGTTTTGTGTTGCCATAGGCACAAAAATCATCTGCCCCCACGGACACCGACCAACACCACCCATAGAGAGCTGGACATTGACCAACAACACCTCTGCCCAGTGGTGTATTTAGGTTTTGTGTTGCCATAGGCACAGAAATCGTCTGCCCCGACGGACAAAACCAACACCACCCCCAGAGAGCTGGACATTGACCAACAACACCTCTGCCCCCCACCTAGGAGAGCCTTCCACTATCCCCCCCTCTCCAAGAGATAGAGAGAAAGACTGTCATCTTCACAGCTTCGGACATCCCCGGGAATGAGAGTCAGGCTCTACATAGACCGTCAAGAAGCCTCTCTCAGATCCCACCCGATTCCTATGGCACTCGTGTCCCTTTTTTCATCCCTTCCTCTGGGGGGATGGTGCTGCCCCCCTGAAAAATGCCACCCTAAGCAAATGCCTTGTTTGCCTTGTGGTAAATACGCTCCTGTGTGCAGTGCAACTCGTGCATGTGCAGTGGACCCCAGGCTGTGAAGTTGCAAGCTGTCACAGCCTGGTGCCCACAGTTGAGATGCTGGTGCCTGCTGACTTTTAATAAACACAAAAACGGCTGGAACTCTTTAAGATGAACTAAAACCACAAAACATTATATAGTTTCTGAAAACAGAGACCCTGTAGAATAAAATGGTGATAGTTACACATTTTTATGTCACATGAGATTAATGCAACAGTGTAACAAGTGCACATTTTCAGTACAAAAAACATTTAAATTACTTTTAGAGCGCACAGACAACTTTTGGTAAAATATAAATAATGAGGTTGGGCCAAGTAAATAGATACCAAACATGTCAAGCATTGCTTGCACCCATGAAATGTCGATGAACTTCAGTACCCAGAATTTTCAATAGGAACTTTAAAAACGTCATCAGTTTAAAGTTAACCATGATTAATGACCTTAGAGTGTGTAGTGCAATCAACATTTTTGTATGTAGGTGCCTCCAACATACAACATTTTTGCATGTGTATTTAAATTCATGTGTGAATGCATGTGGGGGCAGGGCAGGCTCAGCATTTTTTTTTTTGGGGGGGGCGGGTGGAATGATGCACATTGCTTCTGTATTCATTCTAGCTAGGTGAGGTCAGTGAAGCACAATCACTTCCACAGACAGACTATAGGCGGCTTTTCAAATTTACACGCACTCCCGGCAGTTGTAGCAGCTAGGAGTGTGTGTAAAACTCACTGCTGCTGAAGTTTGACCTACGTCAGTGGTAGCGAAAGGGTTAAAGGCTCTGCAATGACATAAAAAGACCTGTTGATCTGTCAGAAATGCACTCAGTTCCTGCAAGTCCTGACAGCACACAGCTTTTATGGAATGCGTGCTGTCAGCCCTGTCCAGGGTCTTTTTCTAAACTACTTAAAGTGTTACTAAACACAGGACCCTGCATTCACTATATCTGGTCTCCCACAGTACACATAAAATGGAAATGCAATTATTTTAGTAAATATAAACTGCTAAATACCTTTTCTCAGCAGCAGTTACAGCATTCTTGTGACTTCTATCAGTGTCCAGCAGAGCACTGGTTAAAGCTTGTAGGAGGAGTTTTCATTCTGCTCTAGGAGGATATAGGACCTCTGACCTCTGTCTGGACAGTGCTGATTGGCCCTGTGCTGATCACATGCACTCTCCCAAGAAAAAAAACTCTCTAGCCATACACACCAAACTGAGCATGTGCAGAATGACTCCATACAGTATGTCTTATCAGGAGATAAGAGGGGGGCACTGGAAGAAGCGAAGGATCAGAGAAGACAGGATCAAACAGCCTTTTTACCCAATGCAGAGGATTAACCCCTTAGGCTCCACAGTGAGTATAACAAGCATGCTTTACTGCATATACAGACTGATTTTACTGTTGTGGGTTTAGCAACACTTTAATCCTTCCCACTGTTCTACTCTCTAAAACATAGGATCTAATTGTCTTGTAGTCCCAAGATAACAACAGGGGAGGACTATTTAGACTTCTTCCGATAACACGGGATAGTTCTGCATTTCTGACATGATTAGTAGCTTCCTGAGGGAGACATCAGTGAATCATGCCTGCGTATTATATTTTACACCAGGGGGGCATGTGACAGGATAACACATGCAGAAACGCAATTGGTAGACAGTTGTCACACCATAACAGGAAGTGTCTGAACAAAGACCTTCATTATAGGCTCACCAGATATTCTTTTATTGAAAACTACAGATTTAAAAAGACCTAAAAAACAGTTTTGAAATTACATTAAAGTGATTGTAAAGGTTTGATTTATTTTTTTAAAATATAAACGTTATACTTACCTGCTCTGTGCAATGGTTTTGCGCAGAGCAGCTCCTAACCTCCTCTTTTGTCTCCCTCGTCTGGGCTCTTGGCTGCTCCTCTCTTCTGAGCGCCCCCATAGCAAGCTGCTTGCTATGGGGGCACTTGTGTGAGCTCAATCCCAACCTCAAACTATTGACTCAGACAGCGTGGCCCCGCCCTCTCTCCTTCCTCACAGGATTTGATTGACAGCAGCCGGAGCCAATGGCTCCGGCTGCTGTCTCCATGTCCTGTGAGGAGGGAGAGAGCAATGCTGCTGCTCTAGTGCACAGCGCTGGATTCAGATTGGGCTCAGGTAAGTATTTAGGGGGTACTGGGGGAAGGTTTATTTACCTTAATGCAGTGAATTCATTGAGTTAAAAAAAAACCTTCTGCCTTTACAGCCACTTTAATGTGCCACGTCTTATATGAGATTTCACTGATTGCGGTTAGATCTCTCATAGGCCCATCACTTATACGTGGGACTAATAATATTAGTAGGCAATTAAATGGATAACATTTTGAATCTGAATCTTTTTCCTACCAGATGAATAAAAGAGAAGAGTTATATGAGGGTACTCTGCAGCCATACATCAGATAATAAATAGCTCTAGCACACTGTATATGTAATTTCCATCCTATTATTCAATACCTGGATATCGTGATGGGTGGCATTAAGTGTTCAGCAAAACTCACTGTTTTCCTGCCACGTTTAGCTTGACAGGTTTCCGCCGGAGCTGACCTTGTGTGCTTATCAACCCTACATTAACGAAATGTGTTCTTGGTAACATTTTGACACGTGGAATAAATGAACAGTAAATTGCAAATAATATCTAATCCATTACAATATTAGGCTCATACAGAGCGTCTTTAAAGGGACACAAAATGGGCTTGCAGCAAATCCATCATTGATTATCCTTAATCTGCTTTCCACATTTTAACAGCGGGGAAGAAATCTATTTATAAACTTATTTACTATATTTACTCACAGTTATGCTCTTTTTATGTGCTTGCTGCTTATACATACTAGTAAGAGGTGCCAATTCATACACTGAAGGTGGCTATTTTTCTGCCACAGCCTGAACGACATAATGGTTAAAGTAGTACAAAAACCTCAGCCTTTTCTTGACTTAACTCATTGAGTCGAATAAAATTAACATTCGCTAGTAAAATAAGTATTGAACACGTCACCATTTTTCTCAGTAAATCTATTTCTAAAGGTGCTATTCACATGAAATTTTCCCCACATGTCGGTAACAACCCATGCAATCCATACATACAAAGAAACCAAAACAAATAAGTTCAGAAATTAAGTTATGTGTAATAAAATGGATTGACACAAGGAAAAAGTATTGAACATGCTAACTGAAATTTATTTAATTCTTTGTACAAAATTCTTTGTTGGTAATGACAGCTTCAAGACTCGTCACATGCATTGCTCAGGTGTGATGTTGGCCCATTCTTCCACACAAACAGTCTTCAAATCTTGAAGGTTCAGTGGGCCTCTTCTATGAACTCTGATCTTTAGTTCCTTCCATAGATTTTCCATTGGATTCAAGTCAGGTGATTGGCTGGGCCCTTCTAGCAGCTTTATTTTCTTTCTTTGAAACCATTTGAGAGTTTCCTTGGCTTTGTGTTTGGGGCCATTGTCTTGCTGAAATGTCCACCCTGAGTGAACTCGGTGTAGAGCTATTCACCCTGAGGTCATCACAGAGGACAAGGGGGCACTCGTTACGTCTGGAGGAAAAGAAATTTAATCTCCAAATATGAAAAGGTTTCTTCACAGTGAGAGCTGTGAAAATGTGGAATAGACTCCCTCAAGGGTTGGTTCTGGCCAGCTCAGTGAATTGCTTCAAAAAAGTCCTGGATTCTTTCTTAGATACACAGAATATAACTGGATACTAACATTTATAGGTAAAGTTGATCCAGGGAATATCTGATTGCCTCTCGGGGGATCAGGAAGACATTTTTTTCCCAGCAGGTGCAAATTGGATCATGCTTTGCTGGAGTTTTTTTGCCTTCCTCTGGATCAACTGTGGGTATAGGATTATAACTTTTTTTTTTTCTACGGTTGAACTGGATGGACTTTTGTCTTTTTTCAGCCAGACTAACTACAGTATGTAACTATGTAACTATATGTTTCATCTTCATCATCCTAGTAGATGGCAGCAGATTTTTATAAAGAATGTCTTGGTACATTTATCCATTCATCCTTCCTTCAATGACATAAAGTTTTTCAGTACTGTATGCTAAAAAACAGCCCCCCACCATGATGTTTCCACCTCCATGCTTCACTGTTGGGATGGTGTTTTTGGGATGATGTGCAGTGCCATTTGACCTCCAAAAATGTTCTGTATTATGGAATCCAAAGAGTTCAATTTTGGTCTCATCTGGCCAGACTATGTTCTCCCAGTATTTCACAGGCTTGTCTACATTTTGTGCAGCAAACTATAAATGAGCTTCAACATGCTTTTTCTTCAGCAATGGAGTCTTTCGTGGTGAGCGTGCATACAGGCCATGGCGGTTGAATGCATTACTTTTTCTTTGAAACAATTGTACCTGCTAATTCCAGGTCTTTCTGAAGCTCTCCACAAGTGGTCCTTGGGTCTTGGACAACTCTTCTGATAACTCTTTTCACTCCTCTGTCAGAAATCTTGTGAGGAGCCTGGTATTGTGAGCTTGGTCTGTGCAATTCTGGGTTAAGTTCCTAGTAGAGGCTCTGCATCAAGTTCCCCTCCATGTTTATACGGGTTATCTCTGAAAAGTCTTGATGCTAGGAGAAGAAAATTTGATTAAGAACATTTATCTATGTTCCTGGTATCTCCCAATGTCAGTATTGATGGGAACTAGGAGCAATAATAATGACTGTGGAAAGGGCTAGGACAAAAAATATCAAAATTGTAATTAGCAATGACTTAGAACAGAGAAGAAAATGTAAGAGACAAAACGTAAATTTGCACTGGCTGCCACATCCAACCTATGTGGAGACACAAAGTTAAGCTGGTCATGTCCAGTTCTTTTTTTCTTTCCATTCAGCCAGTGCGCTGAATGAAAAAAACACTAACAGTTTCCTCTATCTACACAAATGAGGTTAAAGGACTAATTCCCTCCCCTGCTGCTTGCAGAATTCATTGATCAGTGGTTGCAGCTGATTGGCTGCAACCACTGATCAACAGATCATTTTCCAACATGTTCCTTCAACAGAAGTCAAGCTTGGGAGCCCACACACTGATTCAAATTTGGCTGGTTCATGCTGGGGACCAGTTTATAGCTAGCTTTATTCTGCAAAGACCAACTAGCTGCCTAGCAAATGTCTTCCAATTAAACTTTAGCCACAGATGCCCAGGATGATGCCACATCCCTGATGGAATGTTCTTTTTTTCTTTTATTATATATTTTATTAATTTCACTGTTACACAAAGCCAACACAATATCCATCATTACAAAAGAAAACATTTTCCTATACATACTTCCCCCATTGCCCCCCCCCCCCTCATAACCCCAACCCCCCCCCCCCCCCAACCCCGTATCTGCTCCAGTTCCTTTTCTCCTTTCTTCCTATTCTTCTTGTTCCTCTAATACTCTCTGTAAAATCCTTCTCATTTATTTCCTCCTTCCTTTTTTTTCCATACCTTTCTTTTCCCTAACTTTTATGAGATTATTCTTTATTCTCTTCTTTCCAGGCTCCTACCAGTTCTACATATCTCTTTGAAATTGTAAACTCATTCCATCTTTCCCATGTTTTTTAAGTTTCTCCATTTTGTCTTCTACGATATGGTATAATTCCTCCATCCTATATATACAGAATCTCACAAAAGTACACACATTTTTGTAAATATTTTATTCTCTCCTTTCATGTGACAACACTGAAGAAATGACACTTTGCTACAATGTGACGTAGTGAGTATACAGCTTGTATAACAGTGTAAATTTGCTGTCCCCTCAAAATAACTCAACACAGCCATTGTCTAAACCGCTGGCAACAAAAGTGAGTCCACCCCTAAGTGAAAATGTCCAAATTGGGCCCAAAGTGTCAATATTTTGTGTGGCCACCATTATTTTCCAGCACTGCCTTAATCCTCTTGGACATGGAGTTCACCAGAACTTCACAGGTTGCCACTTCCACTCCTCCATGACGACATCATGGAGCTGGTGGATGTTAGACACCTTGCGCTCCTCCACTTTCCGTTTGAGGATGCCCCACAGATGCTCAATAGGGTTTAGGTCTGGAGACATGCTTGGCCAGTCCATCACCTTTACCCTCAGTTTCTTTAGCAAGGCAGTGGCCGTCTAGGAGGTGTGTTTGGGGTCGTTATCATGTTGGAATACTGCCCTGCGGCCCAGTCTCCAATGGGAGGGGATCATGCTCTGCTTCAGTATGTCACAGTACATGTTGGCATTCATGGTTCCCTCAATGAACATGGTTCATGGTTCCCTCAATTCATGGTTCCCTCAATGAACATGGTTCATGGTTCCCTCAATGAACATGGTTCCCTCAATGATCTAGGAATATCCACCAGTTACAGAATTTCAGATTGCTCTTCAGCGGACACTTATCAAATGGTGAGAAGGCGTTATATCACCTCATTGATGCTAGTTTTAACCCCTTATACCCTGTACCAGCACTACACAAGCATGTGTATTGCACGTGGTTGAGGAGCGGTTGTGCGGCATCCCATTCAGTTAAATTGGTCGCACTCAGTGGGCAGTACAACCCATGCTTTGGGTTTGCAGTATGCCAGACAGCGGGTATAATGGTAAATGTACACTGCTCAAAAAAATTAAAGGAACACTTTGAAAACACATCAGATCTCAATGGAGAAAAATATCATGCTGGACATCTATACTGATATGGACTGAGTAATGTGTTATTAATGTAAGGATGCCCGATCGTTTGATGGAAATGAAAATTATCAACCTACAGAGGACTGAATTCAAAGACACCCCGAAAATCAAGGTGAAAAAATTATGCAGCAAGCTAGTCCATTTTGTGGAAATTTCATTGCTGCAACCCAAAATGGTCCTCAGTAGTTTGTATGGCCCCCACGTGCTTGCATGCATGCCTGACAACATCGGGGCATGCTCCTAATAAGACGATAGATTGTGTCCTGGGGTATTTCCTCCCAGATCTGGACCAGGGCTGAGCTCAGCTCCTGGACAGTCTGAGGTGCAACCTGGCGGCATCAGATGGACCTAAACATGATATCCCAGAGGTGTTCTATTGGATTTAAGTCAGGTGAGCATGGGGGCCATTCAGTGGTATCAATTCCTTCATCCTCCAGCAACTGCCTGCATAATTCTCTTCACATGGAGCCAGACATTGTTGTGCACCAGGAGGAACCCAGGACCCACCAGCATAGTGTCTGACAATGGGTCCAAGGTTTTCAACCAGATACCTAATGGCAGTCAGGGTGCCATTGTCTAGCCTGTAGAGGTCTGTGCGTCCCTCCATGGATATGCCTCCCCAGACCATCACTGACCCATCGCCTAAACGTGTGTTACAGGCAGCATACCATTCACCATGGCTCCTCCATACCCTTTCACGTCTGTCACATGTGCTCAGGGTGAACTCGCTGTCATCTATAAAAAAGCACAGGGCGTCAGTGTCGGACCTGCCAATTCTGGTGTTCAATGGCAATTGCCAATCGAGCTCTATGGTGCCGGGCAGTGAGCACAGGGCCCACTAGAGCCCTCAGGCCACCCACATGAAGTTTATTTCTTATTGTTTGGTCAGAGACATTCACACCAGTGGCCTGCTGCAGGTCATTTTATAGGGCTCTGGCAGTGCTCATCCTGTTCCTCCTTGCACAAAGGAGCAGATACCAGTCCTGCTGATGGGTTAAGGACCTTCTACGGCTCTGTCCAGCTCTCCTAGAGTAACTGCCTGTCTCCTGGAATATCTTCTATGCTTCTCAATGCTAATAGTGCCCACCAGTGCTGGCTAATAGTGCCCATCAGTGCTGGCTGTCAGTGCCCATCGGTGCTGGCTATCAGTGCCCATCAGTGATGCCTGTCAGTGCCCATCAGTACTGCCTATCAGTGCCCATCAGTGCCACCTATAAATACCCATCAATGCCGCCTATCAGTGCCCATCAGTGCCGCATATCGGTGCAGACTCCTCAGTGCCTCCTCATCAGCGCAGCTTCATCAGTGCTCATCAGTGCAGCCTATCAGTGTTCATCAGAGCAGCCTCATCAGCGCACATCAGTGAAAGAGAAAAATCACTTATTTACAAAACTTTATAACAGAAACTAAGAAAACCTTTTATTTTCAAAATTTTTGGTATTTTTTTCATTTGTTTAGCAAAAAATAGAAACCCCAGTGGTGATTAAATACCACCAAAAGAAAGCTCTTTTGTCTCAAAGAAATGATAAAAATTTCCTTTAGTTACAGTGTTGCATGACCGCACAATTGTCATTCAAAATGCAACATGCAAATCAAAATTGGCCTGGGCAGGAAAGGGGTAAAAGTGGCTGGTAGGCAAGTGGTTAAACGAAAATCTTACGATCTGGTATTGTGTGAGAAAAATGTTCATGCTTGTCTCTTTGAATAATTTTGTAGTAAGCTTTAGAGCTTCAACAGATCTAAGGCAAATAGGGTAATAGTGACTGCTGATAAGGCTGAGACTTGCATCTTGAAGGTATTATAAAGCAGATCTTTATCCAGATCCCTCTGGAGGAATTCTAAGATCCAAATAACCAGTGGGCATAGAAATGGAAATTAGGGTCGACAAGGTCAGAGCAGAACAATCGCTATTGCCTCTATTGCTCTTTTCTTCCTGATCCTTCACAAGTACCTTAAGAATCAACAGAGCTGGGGAAAAATGTACACTAATGGGAATTTCCAGGATATTGAATAGGCATTTGTCATCATTGCCAGAGGCTCTCAGATCCTAGAGAGCTAAAGAGGGAGATGAGTATTCCTTATATGAGGCCATCAGCTAAATAACTTGGTTGCCCCAACATCTAAATACTTGAATTGGATACTTCCTGATGATGGACCATTCTTTTGGATCTATGAAAGTGTGATTCAGATGATCCACTAACACATTCTGAGAGCCAAGAAGCAGCTGACTGACAGCTCTGTAAGTTGAGGTTCTGCCCAAGAGATAGTGTTTCCACTTCCATTTATAGAATCCGACTGCATGTCCCACATACAAAAGTGTAATGGAATTGTATGTATGCAATTTGACCTTGCAACCTTTCAGGAGAGGTTCGAAAGACTTCAGGGCTATGAAGGCTGCACTTACCTACAGGATCATTGACAATGTTTATGATGGATGACTCCATCTGCCTTTTACATGGACCTGTCCAGAAAGTGTGCTCACCAACTCTGGAGATTGGCATCTAATGTAACAATGATTCAGTCACCAGGATAGAGGGATCTGCCTCCTGACAGATCGCACAGGTCCAGCAACAAGGTAAAGATGCTCTTCACTTTTGCTGATATCCACAAGGCATGGTTCAGAGATGCAAGTCTCAGTGTTATCAGCCGTCACTACCTAATGGCCACAAGTGTAAGAGTTGCCCCCCTTTGTGACTAAACAGCCTCAACTCTTGTAAGAAGGCTTTCCACAAGATTGGAGTGTGCCTCTGGGACTTTATACCCATTCAGCCAAAAGAGCACATGTGCGATCAGGCTGTGATGTTGGCTCACATTCGGCATTCCATTCCATTCCAAAGGTGCTCAGTAGGATTGTGGTCAAGGTTCTATGCAGGCCACTCACATTCCTCAATGCTAAATTTCTCAAACCATGTCCTTATGGAGCTGGCTTTGTGTTCAGTCATGCTGAGACGTAAAAGGGCCTTCCTGAATCTGTTGCCACACGGCAAGAGGCACACAATTGTCTAAATTGTAGCATTAACAGTACCCTTCACTGGTGTCACGGTTCACCCACACTCCACGCCCACAGTGACTAGCTAACCAAGGCACGCACATGCGGCCGTGACTGGGGGAAAGAGGGAATAAGGGGGACTTAACTTTGAATATATAAAACCGTATATAAGACTGGACGTGATATACTTTCACAGCCCGCACTACCTCTTGGCCACCACCAGAGGGAGACTCCACTCCAATCCAGCTGGTCGACCCCACACTGGCAGATACAAATCTTACATACAATCTGGTGCACTAATTAGAGTTGAGGAGCAGCTTAGCAACCGCACACCCTTCTAGGGTTCCTCCAGCAATCCTACAAGCCAGAACTCCGGTGTTAACCACTCTTCCACTGTCCACACACCCCCACACCAGACACACCACAAACGGTAGCTTGCCACCACCCAAAATTTTATCCACAGAATGGTCTGTTGGGACACCACACTCACACAGATCTCCGTTTGACAGACCTGTTACCTTTACAATCTGCATGCAATCTGCCAACACGCAGTGCAATTGCATACAGATTGGCAATGAGCTTGAAAGAGCATATAATGGCATTAACATGCAATACAATCTAATCTCTCCGGAGATATGAGCCCGTGCTTAAATACCCAGAAGTCACTTATTAATTTTAAGATTTAATATCCCAAAAGTGGGCAGTGCATAAACTATGTGCAAAGTATAAAAAGTTACAGAAAATACAAAAAATACAAGAAGACACACATAGACTATTCACTATAAAATAAAAGGGAATAAAACAGAAATAAAACTTTTACCAAGATTTACCCTGCGACTGGAGCAAGTCAGAAAAAGTCCATAATCCGTTAGTCGACCGAACCAGCTCCATACGAATCACCATGTCCCAATGTCAGGGTCCTCAATTTAAGGGGATATGGACGTAGGCGGGACATTAGTTCTTGGCCAATTGACTCTGGGGGGGTGTTCCTGAACCCGCCTACAGGCTGTTCTGGGTGCTGAACTGCCCAAAGGCAATTGGACCAGGAACGGTTTGAATCACCAAGTCGGGGGTTGAATTTCTGACACCAGCGCATCAGTCCAATCACGACAGTACCAATCACTGTTCGACTGTCGCAATCCAGTGCCACATAACCATTTCCTGCATTTTTCTGGCATTCTACATAGTCCACAAATACAGTTTTTACACACTGATGTAGTCCACAGAGTGCCTGATCAGAAGGAAGTATTTTCATCTCTCTGCAACTAATATTTTAGCTTTTATGAGAGATGAAATCTACTCCTTTGATTGTGTATATTTGTCAGGGCTCCCCAGACACATCAGAGCCCCCCTGGTGTCATGAAGTCGAAAGGTCTGCGTTACTCTTTTAAACTTCAGGAAGGTGGCAAAGTCTGATTATAGACAAATCTTATTAGCACCCAGGTGTCACTTCCAGGGGAAGCTAGGTCCCTTCAGATGCTAATTGGTGACAATCTGTCTCTGAATACCTATGGTTGAATACATCTTTAATGACAAGGAATGAACTAAATTTATGATTACATATTGCTACAGGTCACATCTTATCTATTCAAATCTGTACATTTATGTCACAACTGGACACACCTGAACTCATAGTAAGGATAGCCACATATGATTGGTCATTTAGTAGGTGTGATGGTCTGGTGTCCACATACTTCTGTCCAAATAGTGTATATTTGTATAGCTCTATCGAAACAGGTTGGCTTATTAGAACTGAGTATTAAAAAAACTATGGAAACCTTTAATCGAGATATCCCATGTATATAATTCTCCTGTTGTACCTGACATAACACTTTCTATACATTACAATGCAATTATTAGGTATACCATAGGAATATGGCAGGCTGTTAATCTATAGAAAGGATGGCATGGCTGTTTACTGACAAAATTCAGAAGCATACAATGAATAGGGAGAATAACTATTTCATGCCCAGAGCATCTCTGTGCCTTGCCGCAGCTGCAGTTCATTTCATAGTCTTTGTGTATTGAAATGTAATGTTGAAATGTTGCATTTAGGAGCTGAGAGAAAAGAATGAAGCCTCTAGATCTCAAGGTCTTTTCTTTTATTTCATGCCTGGCTGTAGAACAAAACCCCCTGACAGGCATATTTGAAGCCACTGGCACCTGTTTACACTACAGCAGGAGATGAATAGATAAGTAACTTAACTCCTGAAGTGCATAATGTACCTCAGCTGCTGAGTTCCCATGACGTCTTCATCATCTCACTGCTTGTCACTAGAGAGTTTTTATTAAAATAACACTCTGCTGATTTAAAGAATGCCATTACAAAGTCTAAAAAAGGTGGGAGTGTGGGGTTTTTTTTTTTTTTTTTGCTATTTTCCATTTTTTACTATTACAAAGAGAGATGAGTGACCTACTGTGTGGATTTTAGAGGCACTATTGGAGCCCAGAAAAAAAAAATAATGCCCTCATGTTGTCCAGGCCATGACTAGTTGAGGAGGCACTAATGGAAGGGTAATAAACCCAAGGCCTAGTGAACGTTTGTTCATGGAAAAGGAATGTAGGTAGAATCAGGCATGTAAAATAGGGAGTGTGGGCAAAGAGTTTCTTTGACCTGTCTGGGCATCTGGTGTGTGAGGAGCTTATAGAGAAGCATCTGAAAAAGAATTTCTGCCTTTTCTGTGACGTAAATGGGACTAGAGAAGGCTTTTCCTCTGCCGAACGGCCATCTTTCCCTTCGTGAACCACAAGCTGTACGTGCTACTGGTTGCGTATGTTCTGAGTATTCCAACAAAGAGATCTCTCTGCCATAATTCCAACCTATTGCCCTGGGAGTCTTAGTTTTGGGTGTTCCCTGTTGAAGTTAAAACTGAAGTTTAGGTATGATATTTTTTACAAGTTACGTTGGTAACCTGTGGCCATACCTATGGGATCCCCTTACAAACTGGAAATTATGGTAATAGGAACTACTACTAGAAAGATCTGCACTAGCTTCTGGGACCCAGCTGCCCTGCTGCTTACTGATTACAGGAGCTTGCTCGCTTGGCACAAGCACCATTCATAGAACACTTTGCATTTTCTCAATGAATGCAAAGCGTTCTCTGATTGAATGAGGTGGAGAGGTGGGGACGTGATGTCACGATCTCTACCTTATCCAATCAAAGAACGCTTTGCATTCATTGAGAAAATTAAAAGTGTACTCTTAATGGTGCCTGTGTCGAGCAAGTAGCCTACTGTGTCCAGTAGGCAGCAGGAAAGCCGCTCGGCACAGGAAGCACTACAGTAATCACTGTAGTAATGGTGCCTACTACAATAAAGACAGATTTAGGTATCTATACTAACTGTATTTACAAATATGTTTAAAATGGTTCTAAAGGTTTTCTATGAATGAAGGTATAAAACCTTATGTGCGCAGATTCTCCCTCCCCCACAACGTAACTGAGCCTGATCTCGATCCAGCGATGTGCACAAGATAAGTAGCTCTCCGGGGTCTCTCCCTCCTCATTGGCTGAGACACAGCAGTGGCACCCATTGGCTCCCACTGCTGTCAATCACAGACAGTGAGGAGGGAGTGGGAGCGAGGCAGAAACATGCTCTGTGTGTCTTATAGATGCATTGAGGCGACTCGGGAGCTTGCCCTGGGGCATTCAGCAGGAGCACTGGTGGGGGAGCCGAAAAAAAAGGCGGCTCAGGGCTGCTCTGTACTAAACCATTGCACAGAGCTGGTATCTATAACATGTTTGTTATATTAAAAAGGATAAGTTCACCTTTGGGAACATGTTACATGTTCCACTCATTTTCAGGGTGGAACATGTAACCTGTTCCCATAGCCGCAGCCACCACCCGCTGCCCCCCTCCTCCCTCTGACAGATAGTACTGGGAGAAGTATCCCCGTACTATCTGTCAAATTTGAAAACAGCGTGGCCATGGGGGTGTAAGCCGTGTACCGGGGTGGGCTCCCCAGGATACAGTGAAGTCACTAACGAGGAAAGCAACCCCAACACCAGCTTTGCAACAACAGAATTTTACTTAGATGTGGCAAATAAACACAACCACAAATGCTGGAAACATACAATAAATTTACATACACCCAGCCCCAAAGGCTGAGACCCTTGTGCTGCACGGCACGGCGCCTTCTGATGGATGAAGGTAGAAAGTGAAGTAATTTACCTACTGGCGGGCACAACTTAACTGCCACACCTTACCTGTTATTACCCTAAAAAAGGAAGAATCAGTGTATGGGTGTATGGTATGGGCTAGCCTGCGGTGCAGCACAACAGCTTACTTTCTTACACAAATCTACAGTATCCCCCCTCTCATAACTGGTCCTGTAGCATGTGCCTGAGTATTCCTTCTGAGCAAAACGCCAGTCTGGCTTGAGTTTGTGGGATTTTATCAGCTCTCCAATGTGAAATGTCACTTTAAGTTGTGGAATCCTTCCAATGATCAGTAACACTTGTGGCCTGACACAAACAGAGACCCTAACTAACTAACTATAGGCCTGTCTCAGTCTCAAGGCGCCAACACTGAAATGAGGTGCGTGCATGATCTTACCAACCGGGGTCTGCTTTGTATCCGCTGGTGACTCTGAACAGAACAAATGTCTCTCCAACAAGCAGCAATCTCATCAGCATTCCTGGCAGTAATCTTCCTTTCTCTGAACAGGATCAGCGTCTTGAACACCATCAGCTTCACTTAGCTGCATTTCTGATTACGGAGGGATGTTCTCACACCTGGAGATTCTCCAAAGCATGGCTGCTGTCTCCTCTTCTTGTTCACTCCACTCCTGTGTGAAAACCCCACCTCTTCATGAATATAGAAGTATCTATGCAGTCTGAGGCTGTGTTAGAAAAACAGTGACATCTTGTGGCTAAACCGCAGAATGTCAGTCAAAACATTTGATTTACTCCAAACAGTGTTCAAACAATGAGAGCTGTTTCCCCATCTTACAGGGGGCTCCACCCACACTGCTACATCGTTCATTCACAGACTTATGAACTGCAAGTCCCGACAGCCTTAGTGGCTGTCATCTTGAAGTTTTCAATTAACTACCACGGCGCTGTGGAATGCCGTGGTAGTTCATTGAAGCTTCCTGTCAGCATATCTACAGGTCTGCAGGAGACTTGCATGGCATCAGTGATCTACTGATCGCTGGTGCAATGCTTTCCAGGCTCCTGTATACAAAAATAATAAATGCACATTTTTTTTACCTGCAAGCACAACAATGAATGACCTTTTAATTCAGTAGGTAAGAGAAGGGTTAAATATATCAATATAACAGTGCCATCTCCAACAAGAACCTATTGTGAATAGTGTATTCCAGTACTGAAATAGAAAAAAAGGTGATAGGAGAGAAAACACAGAGGAATGGCCAAGGGGCAAAATTATTGGTATTTATAAGAACACCGAGGTTTATATTGTGTCTAGAAGTTCTTTTATTTGTCTAATGTAGATTATAAACTGGAAGAAAAATCTGATTGGATACGAGGGCAGCTCAGTCCTTCCACACAAATAATTACATTTTATTTTTCTTATACTCACTGTAAGTATAAACTGGTGTAACTTAATTTACCAAAGTGCTTTCTTTTATTTATTATACTACTATAGTATATATAGTATACACAGTAGTATGCTAATCTGGTTGTAAAAAGCACAAGCCTATCCAGTTCAATCAACAGAGAAAAAAAAATAAGAAAAAAAAAACACAACACACACAAATAGAGAATCTCTATATACACAATCCTATACCCAAAGTTGATCAAGAGGAAGGCAAAAAATCCCCCAAATAAAGCATGATCCAGTTTTCTCCAGCGGGGAAAAAAATCCTTCCTGATCTGCCAAGAGGAAATCAGATATTCCCTGGATTAACTTTACCTATAAATGTTAGTATCAAGTTTAGGGGCGGACTGACCATTGGGGAACTCGGGCACTGCCCAAGGGCCCGGGGTCAGTAGGGGGTCCCTCGTACCTTTCATAGGCTTTTTTGGGTGTGGTTTGAGTGCGGGCGAGGACACAGGGGCCCCATGATCCCCTATTGCCCGGGGGCCCCATGAGTTGTCAGTCCGCCCCTGATCAAGTTATATTATGTGCATTTAGGAAAAAACTCAGGGATTTCTTAAAACAATCTACTGAGCTGGCCAGAACCAACTCTTGAGGGAGTCCATTCCACATTTTCACAGCTCTTACTGTGGAGAAGCCGTTCCATTTTTGGCGATTAAATCTAATTTCCTCCAGACATAAAGAGTGCCCCCTTGTCCTCTGTGATGACCTCAGGGTGATTAACTCTACACCGAGTTCACTATATGAACCCCTGATGTATTTATACATGGAGATCATATCCCCCTAATCTCTTCTCAAAATAAATTCAGTTCCTCTAATCTTTCCTCATAGCTGAGCTCCTCCATGTCTCTTATTAGTTTGGTTGCCCTTCTCTGTGCTTTCTCCAGTTCCCCGATATCCTTTTTGTGAACTTATGCCCAAAACTGAACTGCATATTCCAGATGAGGTAGGCATATGTTGAATGTGTTTTTCTTTGAATCTTACTCTGTTAGTATAATTATGTAAGATCTATAACGCTCGATACACAAAGTTTAAGATGGAACCCCAAGAAAAATATTTATTTTTTGGCACCCCATCCTGAATTTAAAAAAAATCCAATTTCCACCTACTGTCATCACACTGCAGCTTATTTTACACTTCCAGTTGGGGGGCAGTAGCAGGAGCCCACATTGCTGCCTGAGTGATATGGATATTTCCAATCTGCTTTCCATTGGCGGGGTCCTCAAGCTGTCACAATGAGGGGAAGTAACCTGACTAATCAGTGGAAGGCCTAAATTTCTGCCAATCACCAGTCGTCACTCTCAGAAGAGCCAGCGGTGAGGGCACATGATGGTGAGTACAAGGAAGGTTTAGGGGGCTTTTTGTTCCCCTCCCATAGTGCCACTCAGCACTTTTCCTCTCCAAACCACCACTCATTTCTTTCACCTCTGCTCTCCATATCGCCACTTATCACCTTTTCTCTCCATATTGCCACTCATCTCCCCCACCTCCCTTCTCCATAGTGGCACTCATCTGCCCCACCTCTCCTCTCCATAATGCCACTCATCACTTCTCCTCTCTATATCACCACTTTTCTCCCCCACCTCCCCTCTCCATAGAGCCACTCCTCACCTCCCCTCTCCATAGTGTCACTCCTCATCTCCCCTCTTCATGGAGCCACTCCTCATCTCCCTTCTCCATAGTGCCACTCCTCACCTCCGCTCTCCATAGAGCCACTCCTCACCTCCGCTCTCCATAGAGCCATTCCTCACCTCTGCTATCCATAGAGCCACTCCTCACCTCCCCTCTCCATAGAGCCACTCCTCACCTCCCCTCTCCATAGTGCCACTCCAAACTTCCCTTCTCCATAGTGCCACTCCTCACCTCCCCTCTCCACAGAGCCACTCCTTATCTCCCTTCTCCATAGTGCCACTCCTCACCTCTGCTCTCCAAAGAGCCACTCCTCACCTCCCCTCTCCATAGTGCCACTCCTAACTTCCCCTCTCCATAGTGCCACTCCTCACCTCCCCTCTCCATAAAGCCACTCCCCACCTCCCCTCTCCATAGAGCCACTCCTCATCTCCCCTCTCCATAAAGCCACTCCCCACCTCCCCTCTCCATAGAGCCACTCCTCATCTCCCCTCTCCATAGAGCCACTCTTCATCTCCCCTCTCCATAGAGCCACTCCTCACCTCCCCTCTCCACAGAACCACTCATCTCCCCTCTCCACAGAGCCACTCCTCATCTCCCCTCTCCATAGTACCACTCCTCACCTCCCCTCTCCATATAGCCACTCCTCACCTCCCCTCTCCATATAGCCACTCCTCACCTCCCCTTTCCATAGTGCCACTCCTCATCTCCCCTCTCCATAGTGCCACTCCTTATCTCCCCTCTACATAGTGCCACTCCTCATCTCCCCTCTACATAGTGCCACTCCTCACCTCCCCTCGCCATAGTGCCACTCCTCACCTCCCCTCTCCATAGAGCCACTCCTCATCTCCCCTCTTCATAGAGCCACTCCTCACCTCCCCTCTCCATAGAACCACTCCTCATGTCCCCTCTCCACAGAGCCACTCCTCACCTCCCCTCTCCATAGTGCCACTCCTAACTTCCCTTCTCCATAGTGCCACTCCTCACCTCCCCTCTCCATAGAGCCACTCCTCACCTCCCCTTCCCATAGAGCCACTCCTTATCTCCCCTCTCCATAGAGCCACTCTTCATCTCCCCTCTCCATAGAGCCACTCATCTCCCCTCTCCACAGAACCACTCCTCATCTCCCCTCTCCACAGAGCCACTCCTCATCTCCCCTCTCCATAGTGCCACTCCTCACCTCCCCTCTCCATATAGCCACTCCTCACCTCCCCTTTCCATAGTGCCACTCCTCATCTCCCCTCTCCATAGTGCCACTCCTCATCTCCCCTCTCCATAGTGCCACTCCTCATCTCCCCTCTACATAGTGCCACTCCTCAACTCCCCTTTCTGTAGTGGCACTCCTCACGTCCCCTCTCCATAGAGTTACTCCTGATCTCCCCTCTCCATATAGCCAATCCTCACCTCCCTTCTCCATAGTGCTACTCCTCATCTCCCCTCTCCATAGTGCCACTCCTCACTTCCCCTCTCCATAGTGCCACTCCTCACTTCCCCTCTCCATAGTGCCACTCCTCACCTCTCCTCTCCTCTCCATAGTGCCACTCCTCATCTCCCCTCTCCATAGTGTCGCTTCTCATCTCCCCTCTCCATAGAGCCATTCCTCACCTCCCCTCTCCTTATCACCACTCATCTCTCTCATTTCCTCTCTCCATAACAGCACTGCATCGGCCCTGGCAGAACAGCGCATTTTCATGTGCTACAGGAATGTGTGTGTGACATTGTAAGTGTGAACAGGGCCTTATTGTCTATGGGGCTGTCCCATGGGATTTGGAAGAAGGTGCAGGCGCTTCTTTTGGGGTGACAGAGAGCGTTTTGGGTTCCTTAAAACTAAATGGAAGTGCATGAAAAAAAACACAATAAAAAAATTCATGAACAAATCCATGAAGAATGCATGGAAAATGCATGCAGATGCAGTAGAAGGATGAGGCAGGTAACTATATCACCTTGAGGAAGACACCCTGCGTTGGGTTAAGCTTACAATAGATGGACCAAAATTCAGCCAGTTGGGCAGGGACTGGGTGAATTTCGATCCATGTATGGTCGTTCCGGCTTGAGAGAAGTCAGTCTAACAATCAACTTCTGTCAGGCCCGGTTCACACTGATGCGATGTGGAAAACACACAGTAATCACTGCGTTTCCAGCATCGCATCGCATAACAATCGCATTGTGCTCATGTTATTATTATTCAGGATTTATATATTATTATTATTCAGGATTTATATATTTTTATACAGGATTTATATAGCGCCAACAGTTTGCTCAGCGCTTTACAATATAACGGGAGACAATACAGCAACAATACAGTTCAATACAAGAGGGTTAGGAGGGCCCTGATCCTTGGAGCTTACGATCTAGGAGATGTGATCTGTTGCGGGTGTCAATTAAAAGTTCATGACAAGCCCCAAAAGCAGATCGCATGAATATGAACACCGATGCGGTCCAATTTCAGTGCAGCAAGAAAAACGGTGCCTGCACAATTTTTTGTGCAGATGCAGTACAATTTGAGCCATACAAAATGATAGGCTCAAATCGCACTGCACAGAATCTCAAGTAATTTGCACAGGAATGTGGTGCGATTCCTGCGATTTGGCAATGTGAAATTGAGTTTAAACAGAAATGCTGGAGAACGTTTGTTGATCAGCGGCTGCAGCCAATCAACTGCAGCAGCTGATCAGTGTATTCTGATAGAGGAGGAGTCTCACTATCAAAATACAGTTGCACTGTCGGGAGAATTCCACACTTACGTGGATGGGGGAGTTCGTTAATTTTATTATATTTGGCCTGCTAGCTGAAAAAACAAATTAAATTTTTTTTTAAGTCGTGCTGCACTGACTTTCACGGTGCTGCAGCACCATGCGGTTTGGCGTGCAAAAAACGCACAGTTTGCCAATGTGTGAGGCACGTCTGCTATAGAGCAGGGTATTTCTCTGCGGGTTGGGAAAGCGCACGATTTTGCGCACGTGCCCAGCAAGCTGTATTATGAACCAAGCCTCACACATGTCACATGTGACTTTGCAGTAATAAAAGTGTATATTAGTTGCACGGGAGCGCTGGTGATGTCTCATCCTTTATTGTGGTCTATGTGGCGCCATCTGCTAGTGTCATTACAAGCGCCCATCTGTCACCAAGGTTGAACACTGGAAGGGGTGCAGTCCATATCTATACTTTTGCATGACATTTCAGACACATGAACCAACTTAAGGATGTTTTCTTTGGCAGAGCACGTTACATATCTATAGATCCAGGGAAGGAGACCGAGCATGCACAGATAGCACCAATCTATTTGGCAACATGTTGTTTTGTTATTATTTGTGGAAATTTCCAGCCTGATATAAATGCTGCCGATTACATCAACACCCCTGAAAGCGATGTGCCAGGGAAAGAGGAAAGTGTTAACTAGAACGTCTGGGAGTCTCGCCCACCATCCTGCACATCCACCAATGGGAACAAAGACTGGAGAGAAAGCAGAGAGCAAAATAGGCAGTCAGAGAGCCCAGAGTCAGAGAACTAGCTGAAGGAAGAGAGCATTGAGCAGTCAGAGGAAGGGGCATCAGCAGGCAATCAGAGTGAACACAAAGAGCAAGCTGCAGAAGAGAAGGCACACATCAGACGGTGAGAATCTACTGCTACAAGCTGCACCAACACCCATTGATAGACGACAGATGACCAGCAGGTGATCAGCATCCAGGATAAAGCGCGGGAGGCACCACGGTCGCAAAGCAGAGAATTACAGACCCCCCAACTGCCCCTTAGGAGATCTCACAATAGAGGGGCGTCTGCTTCTTCCTAATTCCATCGAAGAGGAGCCCAGTACCCTTCTGCACCTAGAAACCGAGGCTACTGGGGAGGCAACCTTCCTTTTCCCAACTCAAAGGACCATGACTGTGTGTAAGTCGAACTCTTTATCATGCCTACAGGCGGCTAAGCCGGGGCCTCCGCCGCCTTATCCGGGGGAGCCAGCCACGGACTCGACAGCCACCCTTAACAAGCTGGCACTTGCCACGGGAGGCGCAGAGAAGTCCTGGCACCGCTGTGTCTTCCCTTTTGGAGCTGTGGCTTTGGTCATTGGCATCGCCGCCACGTGCATCACCTTTAAATTCCGAGGGCCCCACATGGACATTGCCAAAGCGGTCTCGGTGGCGGCTCTGGCAGCCGGCGCGGCAATGCTGGTGGCCGCTTTCCTGTGCTGGAGGTCCCGGCGGGAACGGCAACGAAGAAGGAGACAGGAGGCAGAAGCGGAGGAGCAGGGGGGTCTATGAAAGAAGGTTTTCTTATTTGCGTTGCGGCAGGGGTGAACTGGATGGGGGGCATCAGGATAGCCGGTCCCCATAGAAAAAAACATAACGGTTATCTGCAAATTTGTTCAGCTGGGGGACATTAGGAAGCAGAGTCTTGCACCATTTGTGAGGAAGGCGTGTATGCTAGACGCTGTGCCCATTGAGGTTCATTCACTTGTTTCAGGCGGATGTTGTTACAGACCGCATATACACACGCTCCATGTCATAACATCACGTAAGGATTTACCTACCACTGACGCATTCCAGGTTAGCCTTCTGCGGCACTCACAAGAGATGCTACCATAATGGCCTTCTTTGGCGCAGTAAGGTTTAACCCGGCATTACTTGCTGACCTGTCTTAATGCCAGCTAATATTTGTGAAATGGTCAATGTTATCCATCTCACTGCATTACCATCACTCTGACCATTGGAAAATATTCCGAACGAGCGCAGTTACGCCGCTGTAACTTGAACAAAAAAAAAAATCAGATCAACAAGACGTTCTATGCATTTTTCGGTGAGAGAGATCATCCCATCCTGCTGTATTTTTCTGCCTCTGTGAAGGCTTCCCTAACCATCAGCATTTCGTAAGAATGGACGCTCTGCTTTTTTTTTTTATGGAGAAAGTGGGCTACTCTGCAAACTGTGCCTTATTGTCCTTCAAAACAGGACGCTGCCAGTTCTCCAACCCCAACCCCCCCCACCAACCTGACTTTGCCCTCTGCACAGGACTTGGACCAATGTATTTTTTCGCTCTGTGCAATCTCCAGCGTTCTCAGAAGTGGCCTTAATGTCTCTTCTCCGGGAGGAGAGGGGCTGAATGTGAGGCACCCTGCTCGCCTCTTCCTGAGTTCCCTTCATCTGGCTTCTGAGAAGGGAGGGAATGTTTGACAATCCTCTATGGGATGACAGATCAATGGCTTTAGAGGAGAGGACAATGTGACTGGCTCTCTGTTCTGTCCTTTGTATACAAAATACACAAGCCTGGGACAGTTTATTTCCCTTCCCTGATCTATAAATTGTTCTGTGTTTAAGCTGCTTTTCTATTGACTGATTCATGTTGTGCATGTAGATTGCCTCTAAGGATGGGAGCACATGGACAATTCTGGGTAGTGTGATCTAATATCACTCACAGTAATCTCTAGTGATCACTACACATGTTGTAGCAATTGATCCCATCCGTTGTGCGTCCAATCTGAAGGTACTGAGTAATATTCCCAATGTGAAGGAGGCTGAAAAGTAGGTGGGCGCTGCAGTGACCACTGGCTGGGGACTGGAACAACCAAGACCAAGGGATAGGTCACCATCATACTAGGAAACTCCATAATAGAGTCACACTTTATTGAACTATCACAGTAAAGGATAACGACGTTTCGAAGCCAAGGAGGACCTCTTCATCAGCCATGCGTGATGAAGGGGTCCTGCTTGGCTCCAAAATGTCTCTATCCATTGCTATGATGTGACCAGTCAATAAAGCATTGGACCCTATCATGGAGCTTCCTAGTGCGCTGTTGACCTATCCCTTGGTCCAACCTGAAGGTACGGGCAGACCACATGATCTGTGACAGGTGCATACCTAATGACTACCATAAGCTTATCGATCTGATTGTTCAATTCAGCCATCAGTTTGATATGCTGCTAAAGATCGAATTGTCAAATTGTCCCGTAGTAATGCCAACTCCAGCCTTACCTTCAGTCTAGCAAATACTAGCCATGTTATGCTGGTCATACACTAACCCATCTAATCATTTGATAAAACAATTGTTTCATTATCCTGATTTACATTAGAAATTATCAATTGGATTTTCTCAACCCGACTAATTTGATCATTTTACAAATGATAAATATGTGATCTGCTGAGTTGAAGAACTCTAATGGTTTGTGGGGTGTGGAACAAACGATTCTGAAACAATTGCTTTTTAAATATGCTTTACACTGAAAGAGATCAGATTGATTCCAATATTTGCACTTTGTGGTGATCGTTTAAGCTATCCAATCCATCGAAATGATCAGGTTGAACATCTGATCGCATGAAAAATTGGTGTGTGTTTGACTAGCCTAAAGCTGGCCATCATCATGAATAGGCAATGATTTTTGGCCTGGCACTGTTGTTCCCTTCTTGGTAAGTGGTATTGAGGGGAGTCCATCTTCATATATATATATATACATATATATATATATATATATATACAGGGGCGGACGGACAATTCATGGGGCCCCCAGGCAATAGGGGATCATGGGGCCCCTGTGTCCTTGCCCAAACTCAATAAAGCCTATGAAAAAGGTGCCAGGGGCATCTCATGGGGCCCCCTACTGACCCCGGGCCCTCGGGCAGTGCCCAAGTTTCCAAATGGTCAGTCCACCCCTGTATATATATATATTTATTCAGCTAAGTGAAGAATACATGTTTATGCTGCAGACATTGAAGCAATCAGCTTGTACCTGCACATCTGGTAGATATGTTAGAATACTTTGGGGTGATTTACTAAAACTGGAGAGTGCAAAATCTGCTATAGCAATGCATGGCAGCCAATCAGCTTCTAACTTCATGTTCAATTAAGCTTTGGCAATAGAAATTGGAAGCTGATTGGTTTCTATGCAGAGCTACACCAGATTTTGAACTTGCCAGTTTTAGTAAATAACCTCCTATGTGGCTGTCTGACCAAATCTGTTGGGTAAAGTCAATTGGACGGCTTGGGTCTTCCCAGTTGATTGCTATTCATCTACCAATAGAAGAACAAAGTCAGGTGTGACTGCATAGTACGTAAGCGATAATGCATAGCTGCTGTGAGCATAAATATCTAAAAGTTGATCTATAAATTGAAAAAAAAAAATCAGTAGTCAGATCTCCTGACAGCCATCTGATGTCTATAGACACCTTAACGTTAGCATGGCTGTATATGAGCGCAGGCACCTCCTGGTATTCCCATGTAGAGTGCCTACACCACCATACTGCCAGCCGTTGCCCAATGGCACAGCAGTTTGTTTTAATGCTGGTCATATACACATTGGAGGAGGTTTGCTAAAATCTAAAATCAGTCAACCAATGGGGGCGATATACTAAAACCTGGTTCACTCAGAATCTGGTGCATCTGTACATGGTAGCCAATCAGCTTCTAACTTCAGCTTGTTGATTTACATTTTGACAATGAGTCCTCATACACACGGGACGTTTTGTTAACACATGTAACATTAGCTTGTAAAGTCACGTTAAAAATGTGTTTTTCCATTTTTTTTTCAAAAAAAGTCCACAAACGCCGGTTTGCGGCGTTTTACCACATTTTCCTGTGTTAGAGCATTTTTACAACTAAAAACTCCTCTAGAAACCCACTAGTCCTGGGTTTTTTTTTGAGCCAAAAAACGTCCCAGCCGAAAAAATGTTGATCCCAGTCTATGTGTGCATGGACACATAGGATAACATGCTGGGGGGTTTACTGGCTGTAGAAAAAAAACGTCCAAAGCAGGAGCTGTAAAAACATCAAGTGTGCATGAGGACTGAATCCTGGAAGCTGATTGGTTTCTATATAGAATTGCACCAGATTTTGTACTTTTCAGTTTTAGTAAATAATCCCCATTGTTTCACATTCAGGGTTATTTACTAAAACTGCATGGTGCAAAATCTGGTGCAGCTCTTCATAGAAACCAATCAGCTTCCAGCATTTATTGTCAAAGCTTAATTGAACAAGTTGACGTTAGAAGCTGATTGGCTACCGTGCACAGCGACACCAGATTCTGAGTGCTCCAGGTTTTAGTATATCCTCCCCCCATTGTTTGACTGATCATTTCAATATTTTCATGACATCTGGGAACCATTTTCACTACTATTTCCATCCCCTTTGAGTGATACCATGCAGGGGCGGACTGACAACTCATGGGGCCCCCGGGCAATAGGGGATCATGGGGCCCCTGTGTCCTCGCCCAAACTCAAAAAAGCCTATGAAAAAGGTACCAGGGGCATCTCATGGGGCCCCCTACTGACCCCGGGCCCTCGGGCAGTGCCCGAGTTTCCAAATGGTCAGTCCACCCCTGATACCATGGCATCAAGATGTACACCATGTGATAGTGAATTCCCATCTTTTCAATGAATGATCACAAATTCTTTCCCAGCATCCCATTGATCGATTTAGACTTATAGAAAGTCTTAAGTGTGTCACGTCTATTTGAGTAAACAAGTCGATCAAAGCACAGAATTATTGTTGCCGGCTTCCGATAGATTTTCTTTCTTTCTAAAAGCAATCAGATCGATGTAGTCATGCTTTCGAGTGTTCTATTTGGCCTTGAATTAAATGATCGTTTCAACATCTGAAGGATTCAAGGATATTTTGGTAGAGTGGGAAAAGGTTAGAACCTCTGTTTATTTGTGTTGTGTGTTTCCCATTGGGAAGATTTCTCTTGACTTCCAATCCTATAGACACACCCAGGAAGTGAGAGGAAATCTCTCTAAAGTGAGGGAAACCTCCTCGTAGATAGCTGTCGCCAGAATAAAGCTGGAAATACATTGTAAGATTTTGGTCAGCCCTGCAGAAATCTATTGAGTCCCCAATCCATACTAAAGAGCAGGAATAGATGATTTTTTTTGTGCCAGCTAATGTATTCTGACAGGCTGTCAGAATACCTGAATTAGATGCAGCTGACCCTTTTCTGCCCACCTCCTTCATTAACCCCTTGGCGCCGGCGCCAGGGGTGTATTTATCACAAGGCAAACAAGGCATTTGCCTAGGGCGGCATTTTTCAGGGGGGCAGCACTGCCACGCGGAAGTAGGGATGGAAGAAGGGACACACGCGGCATGGGAACCTGGTGGGTTCCGAGAAAGACTGCGGGTTACATGACGGTGTATGCACAGCCCGACTCTCGTTCCCGGGGATGTCCGGAGCTGTGAAGGTGAGTGTCTTTTTCTCTCTCTCACCATGGGGGATAGTGGCTGGTGTATGGGGGGGCAGTAAAAGTGGAAGGCTCTCTCGGGTGGGAGGCAGGGGTGTTGTTGGTCAATGTCAGGCTCTCTCTGCAGTGGGTGCCAATTTTTGTGTTGCCTAGGGCAGCACAAAACCTAAATACACCACTGGCCAGCGCCTCCCGGCCCTTTAGGGGTTTTAGAAGCCGGGAGGCGGGGCTTTAGGGTCATGTGACCGCCGTGATTCGCTGTCACGGTGGTCACATGATCGGGAAAGGTCCCGATCGCAAGAGGAGATTGGGACCTTTCCGTGAGTACCGGATATGTGTGCTGGGAGTGTGCAGGGCGCGCGCTCTCAGCACATATGTTTTTCTTAATTGCACGCAAATGTGTGGCCGATTGCCGTCAAGTCCCAGACACCGGGAGGCTTCACATTTGTATGCGGCCGGCACCAAGAGGTTAAAGGACGTTGTGCAGGAGGGTGCTGACAGGGATACCCTTGGCTTGAACTTGGGCTGTCTTATCAGGAACTGAAAGTCTCTCCATGTATGACCAGCTTAAGGTAGAACTAACTTGTTTTGAGTAGAGTAAGGGAGGGTTATAACCCCTGTCAGCTTTTTTTTCTTGCCTGTGTCCCATTGGGGAGATTTCCCTTCACTTCCTGTCCAATAGCCAGAACAGGAAGTGAGAGGAAATCCCTTCAAATGAGGAAACCCCAGTGTGTCACCAGAAGTAGTGTCCCCATTAGAAGATTTCCATTCTATTCCTGTTCTGGTGAGAACCCAATGTTTGGGATTTTCTTTCACTTTCACATTTGATGAACACGGTAAACAGGACTAATATTGAGGGCTAATCTCCCCAAAGAGGACACAGACAGCAATAAAAACCTAACAGGGGTTCTAATCCATCTCCACTCCATCCAAAACTAAAAAAAAAAAAAAGTTTTGGCCATAGTTCTACTTTAAGCGTCCCCATTGCATGATTTCCCCTATTGCTGTTGTGACAGCTAAAAAAGTTAGTCACCTGGACAAATAGAGGGTGAATCTCCCCAATGGGAACATAAACAGCAAAAAAAACCTGACAGAGGTTCTACCCCTTCCCCACTCTATCCAAAACTAACAAAAAAAACCCAAAATGATACACTGGATTATTTTGAATGTCTGATCAGATGAAAAGCCAATGTGTGTATGATCAGTATAACCGAGCAAGCAGATCTCCCCAATGGGAACATAGACAGCAATAAAAACCTGACAGGGGTTCTAATTCCTCTCCACTCCATCCAAAACTAACAAAAAAGTTGCGCCCATAGTTCTACTTTAAGCATCCCCATTGCAGTAAATTTCCCCTATTGCTGTTGTGACAGCTGAAAAAGTTGGTCACCTGGAAAAATAGAGGATGAATCTCCCTATTGGGAACACTGACAGCAATAAAAATCTGACAGAGGTTCTAGCCCTTCCCCACTCTATACAAAACTAACAAAAACATTTTTTATACACTTAATTATTTTGGATGTCTGATCAGATGAAAAGCCAATGTGTGTATGGCCAGTATAACCGAGCAAGCAGATCTCCCCAATGGGAACATAGACAGCAATAAAAATCTGACAGAGGTTCTACCCCTTCCCCACTCCATCCAAAACTAACAAAAAAAAAAAGTTGCGCCCATAGTTCTACTTTAAGCGTCCCCATTGCAGGAAATGTCCCCTATTGCTGTTGTTGTGACAGCTCAAAAAGTTGGTCACCTGGACAAATAGAGGATGAATCTCCCCAATGGGAACATAGACAGCAATAAAAGCCTGACAGAGGTTCTAGCCCTTCCCCACTCCATCCAAAACTAACAAAAAATAAACAACAAAATGATACACTGGATTATTTTGAATGTCTGATCAGATAAAAAGCCAATGTGTGTATGGCCAGTATAACCTAGCAAGCAGATCTCCCCAATGGGAACATAGACAGCAATAAAAACCTGACAGGGGTTCTAATTCCTCTCCACTCCATCCAAAACTAACAAAAAAGTTGCGCCCATAGTTTACTACTTTAAGCCTACTTTAAGCATCCCCTATTGCTGTTGTGACAGCTTAAAACGTTGGTCACCTGGAAAAATAGAGGGTGAATCTCCCCAATGGGAACATAGACAGCAATAAAAACCTGACAGAGGTTCTAGCCCAGCAATGGGCAAACTACGGCCCGCGGGCCGTATACGGCCCGGCGGACCTTTTAATCCGGCCCGCGGAGCTAGGCTCCTCTCACAGTCCGCCCTGAAGACCGGTGTAGCATGAAAATCTGTCTCCTATGAGGATCTGTCCCCCTCGACGTATCTGCGCATGTGCCGGAGATCGCCGATCGGCTGCTAATGCCTGAAACTGGCACATGCGCAGATACGCCGAGGGGGACAGATCCTCATAGGAGACAGATTTTCATGCTACACCGGAACGGCGCGGGAACACGGCGAGAGGAACGCGCGGAGCAAAGGTAAGTGAATTGACACAGGGGGGACTTGGGGACTTAATAGGGGGGATGAATTACTATATGGGGGATGAATTTAATATGGGGGATGAATTAATATGGGGGATGAATTACTATGGGGGATGAATTACTATATGGGGGATGAATTACTATAGGGGGGATGAATTACTATATGGGGGATGAATTATTATATGGGGGATGAATTACTATGGGGGATGAATTACTATATGGGGAATGAATTACTATGGGGGATGAATTACTATATGGGGGATGAATTACTATATGGGGGATGAATTACTATGGGGGATGAATTACTATATAAGGGATGAATTACTATGGGGGATGAATTACTATATGGGGGATGAATTACTATGGGGGATGAATTACTATGGGGGATGAATTACTATATGGGGGATGAATTACTCTATGGGGGATGAATTACTATGGGAGATGAATTACTATATGGGGGATGAATTATTATATGGGGGATGAATTACTATGGGGGATGAATTACTATATGGGGGATGAATTACTATATGGGGGATGAATTATTATATGGGGGATGAATTACTATGGGGGATGAATTACTATATGGGGGATGAATTACTATATGGGGGATGAATTACTATGGGGGATGAATTACTATGGGGGGATGAATTACTATATGGGGGATGAATTACTATATGGGGGATGAATTACTATGGGGGATGAATTACTATGGGGGATGAATTACTATATGGGGGATGAATTACTCTATGGGGGATGAATTACTATGGGGGATGAATTACTATATGGGGGAATAATTACTATATGGGGGATGAATTACTATGGGGGATGAATTACTATGGGGGATGAATTACTATATGGGGGATTAATTACTATGCTTACTATGGGGGAATATTACTATACTTACTATGGATGACACATACACATCATTCATCTACTCTTGGTCCGGCCCCCGGGTCCAATATATGAACCCATTGCGGCCCTCAAGTCAAAAAGTTTGCCCACCCCTGTTCTAGCCCTTCCCCACTCTATACAAAACTAACAAAAACATTTTTGATACACTTAATTATTTTGGATGTCTGATCAGATGAAAAGCCAATGTGTTGCACATGCATTTTTTATGCTTTTCTTTTCTTCTTGTGCTAGGCAGATTAAAACGCTTTAAAAATGCACCAAAAACACACCCAGAAAGCTTTTCTGCAGCATCTCCATTGAAGTCTAGAGAACCAAAAACACAATGTTTTGCGGTTAAAAAAAGTCCCTGACCCTTTCCAAAAAACGCACCGCGTAAAAACACGTAGAGATGTGAACGCGTTACATAGGAAATCATGTTAAATAGACTACTGTGCGTTTCCTCAAAAGGCTGCAGAAAACACTTAATTGTGAAGCTAGACAGTGTCGGTTCACAGCAGAACATAGTGCGGGAAACTGTTCCATGCGCGTTTCCTGCACCACATTCAAAACGCACCGCACTTGTGATCTGCAGTGGGTGTCGGTGTTATCTTAATGACACCCCAAATGCAGGTCACAAATGCAGTTCTTGTGTGTTTTACAGGTTAGTACATGCACTACGTCTGCTGCGGTCCAGCACAGTGTCAGCCCAAATGAATGGTCTGTAATTGTATTGCACGTGAATCACACAGGAATGCACCGCGTGTTCCTATGTGATTCATGCTGTGGAACATACCTAAAGCTTTTTTCAGACTTGCAGTACAGCTTACTGCCCTCTGAAAAGCAATCTGCAGTGGATTGCTTTTCAGAAGATGGTAAAGCAGCAGCTGCCATGCATTCAGGAGGCGATACTGCCATCTCCTGGCACCTTTTTGGGCTCTTTACATTTTTTTTTTAAATTGCTAAACTGCAATTTTACATTGCAATGGCCAGCTGAGCGTTCAGATTGCGGTGCAAGTGCCGCCCCATTGAGTCAATCAATTGAGTTTGATAGGCGGTGCTGCTGGTCATGCTCTGCACGCTGAGTTAAAATTGCTGTGGCCGCAGCATGTGTACAGTTCTGTCCAGCTGTATTGTTACAATTCAGGTGGACAGCTGTGGGGGTGGTAAAACCGCTACTCAGCCCCCTGTTTTTACCGCTGCCTGTGTGGAAGAGCCCTAAGAACAACATTTGCCGATCAATCCTTGCTTGAATTCTGTGTCATGTTGGGATATTTATATCGACGTGGCCGATGAATGGACGGAGCTGTGTGCTGTGAATGTTTTTGATTTCTTTGTGCAAAATGGATTGATTAGCTAGCTATTCAGACGGGAAATCTCTGCATAAAATAACGAGCTCCTCTGTCACTCACAAGCGCTCGTTATCGCTCATTTAATACTTCCATCAGCTGAGCGGAGTGCGGGATCCTGACGTCATCTGCTTTTATCAGGCCATCTCTGAGCCCCACAATACACTGGAAGATCTTCAAAGAGATACCAAGAATATCCCCGCGCACAAATCTGCCACTCTGACATCCTTCTAGTTCAGACGGATTTATTGAGAATTTCTGGCCAGAGATTTATTTCTCACAGTCAGATAATTAGAGGGAGAGAAGGTCATTTTCACTTCCCAGCTGCTATTCCTGCATAGAGATCTATACTTAAAGTAGATCTTTTGGATGGGGTCTTCTTAGTTTTGGATGGAGGAATGCAAGTCCAGGCTTGAATTGCTTGAGGTAGTGGATTTCATATAGCTAGAACCTAAGGTGGATGATACAAAGTTACATAGTTAAAAATATATAAGGGATGTGAGCGCTCTAAAAAAAACAGCAAAAGCCGCTATGCACAAAGGTAACCAAAAACCCTCAATAAAAGCAATATAAGATAGGTGCAGCGCTAAAAATAAATTAATAATGGACCTATTGTGACAGGTCAATGGCAGTTCATAAACAGTTCAAAGAGGTGTTTAAAGTGTTCTTTAAGGTGCTTGCTTCCTGGGGATCGGTGACTGTGCAATAATGATATATAGAATGCGCACTCACCGGACGCGCATATATAATGCGCCTGTATTATCTCCAAAGGACATCAGAGCAAGCCAGGAATGGGGATGTCTTCCCTCTAAGGGTTGGGTTGTCATCAAAGACACCTGGCCATCTTTTATCCAGAGAGGGTATCTCTCATCCAGGGAGCAGCACCCGTTCACCCCCTTGGGGGGGAACTCTGGCAGATGCGGATCACCTTTTAACCACCTTGGGATCCCTTTGATGGCAACCCACCCCTTAGAGGGAAGACATCCCCATTCCTGGCTTGCTCTGATGTCCTTTGGAGTTAATACAGGCGCATTATATATGCGCGTCCGGTGAGTGCGCATTCTATATATCATTATTGCACAGTCACCAATCCCCAGGAAGCAAGCACCTTAAAGAGCACTTTAACCACCTCTTTGAACTGTTTATGAACTGGAATTACTGCCATTGACCTGTCTCAATAGGTCCATTATTAATTTATTTGTAGCGCTGCACCTATCTTATAAAGTTGTAATGTAAAATCAGTGATGACCCGCGTTACTCTGTCCAATAAGAGTACAGCTGTTAAAGCGTGAATGCCATGAAGAGGTTTGTGAGATTTCGAGCCAAATGCAAAGAGTCATTTTTTTTTGTTTGCATCCCTGAGTGATTCCTGTGTCAGCTCCTGAGAGGGGGAACTACATCTTGGCAAAGATTTCTCTGACTAGCTAGACCACATCTTCACCACACGAGGGTGCTTGATCTTCATTCTTTCCAGCTATTCCCGTGATCAGACCAGAAAAGAGAGGGGAATCTTCAGGATATTTATTCACATGCGTATTACCTATACGCTTCTGGTTAGTGCGCATTTTTACCATTTGCACCAGGAATCAACGAGCACCTTTCACTGGACTGTGTCTTATCATTATCTATTTAACCATTTATGATATATTAATAGCGCTACATTTTACTTTTATATATCTTATAAAGTTACATAGTTGGTCAGGTTGAAAAAAAATACACTATTCCATCTAGTTCAACCAAATAAAAAAAAAAACACATACACAAATAGAAAACCTCCAAATACACAATCCTATACCCACAGTTGATCAAGAGCAAAGCAAAAAAAAAACAAAGCATGATCACATTTGCTCCAGTGGGGGAAAAATTTTCTTCTTGATGCCTCAGATATTCCCTGGGTCTACTACTCCTGGTGTTATTATCTCTAAAATGTAATATCCAGTTATATTTTGTGCATTTAGGAATGCATCCAGCTCTTTTTTTTGTAGCCTCCCTAGTGGTCTGATTATGTCAGTATTTCTGTGCTCAAAGCGGTACATTTTTTTGTATGGAAAAATGTATTTTTTTTATTGTAGGCCTGTAATTTTTAGGAATATCTCACTGAAATCTGTCCGAACAAGAGTCTAGTAAACATCCCGGATATGATAAAACTTGAAACATGAAATCATAAATTATAATTTAATAAATAATCATAAAAAATAATAATATAATAATAATACATTTAATTCAATAATATAATCAAACCAAAAACACTGAAATTTGAAATATAGCGCCAAGTTCGCTCATCACTGAGGAAAGTCGCAGAATCGTTTTCAGTGTCTGATGACGAATTTCCCCCACGAATCATTATCACTCAATTCTGCAAGTGGTTCTGATTTACTATCGCTGTTCTCTAGCTGGTCTAAAACCGCTTTTGACGTAAAGAGACGCTTTTTGGACGCCATGGACGTTTCCCAGTTTCCAGGCAGAAAGAACAGTAAAAATGCAGGCAGGGCGCCGGACAAAGCACTCGGGACAAAATGTATGTGAAATGGTTTGATACAGGAATGGAATACTATGTGATTTTAGTGTATTTAGTGAATGTCACTTTTTCACATTTTTAAATTTCCCTCCATTCCGTCCCCCGTACGTCTTGACGTCGCAGGGAACGGAACACAGACGACGGATGCCGGCATCGGCCGGAGGACATTGCAGGGGACGCTGCAGGAGGGACATCGCAGGAGCGAAGGACAAGGTAAGTGAAGAAGAAATCCCGGAGCAGCGCTGCAGGGTAAGCTCAAGTGTAGCTCGGGGTTACGGCTTGTGGTACTGAAACTTTACCCCGAGCTACACCCGGGAATACCACCAGGGAGGTTAAAAAAAACACATACACAAATAGAAACCCTCCATATACACAATCCTATACCCAGTGGGGGAAAAATGTTCTTCTTGATCCCTCAGAAGGCAATCAGATATTCCCTGGATCTACTACTCCTGGTGTTAATACCTCTAAAATGTAATATCCAATTACATTTTGTGCATTTAGGAATGCATCCAGCTCTTTTTTTAAAAAAATCTACTGAGCTGGCCAGAACTGGTTCTTGATTTAGTCTATTCCACATTTTCACAGCTTGTACTGTAAAGAAGCCTTTCCATGTATAAATAAAAAAGTGTGAAATAATGTGAACTTTCTGCGCTAAGGAAGCTTACAGCAACTCTAATAAATAAATTACTTAAATGCGGCAGCTAACACCCACACTTATTACCTGAAGTGACAATAAATAAATGAAAAACAAATGATGTAGCACGCAGACCAATGTGTAAATATAAAACATACTCAAATATAATATAATATGTGATATATACATTCAAACCTGATTTTACTCAGATTAGTGATAACCTCAAGTGCAAGAGATGCTAAATAAATCTCTCAATAGTGTCTTAATATAATCCAAACATGAAGGACACAAAGTGAAATGGTGAGCACAATTGTGATCAGGGCCGGACTGACCATTTGGAAACTCGGGCACTGCTCGAGGGCCCGGGGTCAGTAGGGGGCCCCATGAGATGCCCCTGGTACCTATTTCATAGGCTTTTTTAAGTTTGGGCAAGGACACAGGGGCCCCATGATCTCCTATTGCCCGGGGGCCCCATGAGTTGTCAGTCCGCCCCTGATTGTGATGTACTATGATACATGCATTCACAACTGACTTTATCTTAAACTCAAAAACCAGACTTCAAACAAATGAACATCAAAGCAACCAGTGAAGACAAAAACAAGTGATCAGGATATCCCTGATCAAACACAAATAGTGATTGCCTGATCCCAGCACTGGGGGATAAATAATACAACCTTAAAGTGAACAGTGCTTCAAAAAAATCACATCGACCAATAATATTAACAACAATATTTGCAAACAACCATGTAAAAAAAATGCATATATAAAAAAGTCCAATCAAACTCCAAATTCTGTGTATATAAATGCAGGTGATCCACAATCTTAACAGTGCAAACTTGCTGTCGATGTGCGCAACAAAAAAATAGATAAATTGCCTCCTCACCTCCTTACCGTGACCCAATGGGACATACAACTTTTGGATCACCCCTGGATCCTCCAAAAGCGATATCCTGTTTAGTGAACTCCTTCCAATGGTAGTGTATACACCAGATCAAGATCCCCTTTTATCTTTGAGTAATACGATCAACTCCAACAGGACCCATATATAGAATATAGAAGAGAGAACTTTCCATAGTGTAATACTGCTTTTATTTGTAAAGTATTCAAAAACAGCCAATTTACTACTCATATGATGAAAAAGTTATACAGGCATTTCAATTCCTCAACCTCATGCTATGGATGTACTGCATGGGTTTCACTAGGAGCACCAAGATGGCGTCCACACCGGATATTGCGTCACCGCGTCACCGGATATAACGTCACTACATTACCTACGCGTTACGTTACGGTCCTGATCAAGTCACGAGGACCGTGACGTAACGCGTAGGTAATGTAGTGACCAGGGGCGGACTGACCATTTGGAAGCATCAGAACTGGACCACAGAGCAATGGAAGCAGGTGACCTGGTCTGATCAATTCAAGAATAGTTTGAGGAACACAACAATGATTTTGTGATTTTCACTTGGCCTTCAGAGTCTCCAGATCGCAATCCAATCCAGGGGCGGACTGACCATTTGAAAACTCGGGCACTGCCTGCCCAAGGGCCCGGGGTAAGTAGGGGGCCCCATGAGATGCCCCTGGTTCCTTTTTCATAGGCTTTTTTGAGTTTGGGCAAGGACACAGGGGCCCCATGATCCCCTTTTGCCCGGGGGCTCCATGAGTTGTCAGTCCGCCCCTGGTAGTGACGTTATATCCGGTGACGCAATATCCGGCATGGACACCATCTTGGTGCTCCTAGTGAAACCCATGCAGTACACCCATAGCATGAGATTGAGGAATTGAAATGCCTGTATAATTTTTCATCATGTGAGTAGTAAATTGGCTGTTTTTGAATACTTTACAAATAAAAGCAGTATTACACTATGGAAAGTTCTCTCTTCTATATTCTATATATGGGTCCTGTTGGAGTTGATCATATTACTCAGAGTTAGAAGGGGATCTTGATCTGGTGTATACACTACCATTGGAAGGAGTCCACTAAACAGGATATCGCTTTTGGAGGATCCAGGGGTGATCCAAAAGTTGTATGGCCCATTGGGTCACGGTAAGGAGGTGATGAGGCAATTTATCTTTTTTTTTGCTGCGCACATCCACAGCACGTTTGCACTGTTAAGATTGTGGATCACCTGCGTTTATATACACAGAATTTGGAGTTTGATTGAACTTTTTTATATATGCATTTTTTTCACATGGTTGTTTGCAAATATTTTTGTTAATATTATTGGTCGATGTGGTTTTTTTGAAGCACTGTTCACTTTAAGGTTGTATTATTTATCCCCCAGTGCTGGGATCAGGCAATCACTATTTGTGTTTGATCAGGGATATCCTGATCACTTGTTTTTGTCTTCACTGGTTGCTTTGATGTTCATTTGTTTGAAGTCTAGTTTTTGAGTTTAAGATAAAGTCAGTTGTGAATGCATGTATCATAGTACATCACAATTGTGCTCACCATTTCACTTTGTGTCCTTCACGTTTGAATTATATTAAGACACTATTGAGAGATTTATTTAGCATCTCTTGCACTTGAGGTTATCACTAATCTGAGTAAAATCAGGTTTGAATGTATATATCACATATTATATTATATTTGAATAGTTTTTATATTTGCACATTGGTCTGAGTGCTACATCATTTTTTCAAATAAAAAAGTGTATATGCAGCACACAAATAATGCTCTAATAATTATTTTTATTTCAGGTACTTATATAGCGCCATCAATTTACGCCACACTTTACATACATATTGTACATTCACATCAGTCCCTAACCCTCAAGGGGCGTATAATCTAAGGTCCCTAACTCACATTCATACCTACTAGGGCCAATTTAGACAGGAGCCAATTAACCTACCAGCATGTCTTTGGAGTGTGGGAGGAAACCGGAGGAAAGCCACGCAGGCACAGGGAGAACATGCACACTCCAGGCAGGTGGTGCTGTGGTTGGTATTTGAACCAATGACCCTAGTACTGCCAGGTGGAAATGCTAACCATTTAGCCACTGTGCTGCCTATGAGTATTCTAAGCTACCATTTTGTACACCTCATTGGTCCACTATAGATGAATAATACAGCACACATTGTCACCTAATACAGTAAAAAATACAGAAAGTCAGCTGTGCTCACTAAAAACAACACTAAAACAAACCAGTGTACAGCAAGCTTCTACAGATAATCTTTTCTCATCCAGATGAAATCAGACACTGTTACATGTAGTGGCAGTCTGCATCACATTGCTTAGGCACTAATCCAGGACATAAAGCTGCTGGTGCAAAGCATTCCCATGATTCAGAAGCTGACTCTGAAGCTAATTTTTCTTTTAGATCAGTGGTCTCCAAACTGCAGCCCACTGGCTGAAGGTATTCCTTTGCTTGTCTCTGTCAGGCTCTTGGGACACTATTCCTCCCTTTCAATAGAGTAAGTCCCCTACTTATGAACAAGTTCCATTTCGGGAGCTCGTTCGTCCAACTTGTTCGTAAGTCCAACAAAGATCAGCACTTGAAGTCAAAGGCGATTCCTCCCCGACAAAACACAAAAGGCACAGTGGGGGAGATCGCTGCACCAACATTGCTTGTTGTCCACTGGCTTGAACAAAATAATGCTGAGTGTGTGACAAGCAAACACATGTTCACATCTTCGAAAGTTTGCAAGTTGAATGTTCATATATAGGGGACTAACTCTAATGGGGTATTTTTTCTCGCACTGACACCGATGCATAAATTCTTCCTCTGACATCAATGATGGGGGACTATTCCTTCCACTGAAACCAACAATGGGGAACTATTTCTCCCACTGACACCAACAATTGGGCACTGTTCCTCCCACTGACACCAATGATGGGGGACTATTCCTTTCACTGACACCAACGATGGGGCACTATTTCTCCCATTGACACCAACAATTGGGCACTGTTCCTCCCACTGACACCAATGATGGGGGCACTATTCCACCCACTAATACCAGTGATTGGGCACAGTTCCTCCTCCTCCTAACCACAAGGGTACTATGAATTTACTGCAACTGACCACCAAGCCTGCGGCATTATCTACTCCCAGTAGCCATAGCCCGGTCACCCTACAGTTTGAAGTAAACTAGCTCTACAGACGTTGTGTGTACCACACAGGGTGCAGCGGCAGTGATTGACACCACCTGTAGCTCAGGGAGGGGGGTGTCTTAGACAGTCAGTGGGTCTTGGGAGTTTGGGTGTCACACAAACATATATCTGCCTGTTATAATGCTTTGTTGAAATATTAGAGGCCCACAATGTGGAGGAGAGAGGGAAAAAATGAAAGCGCTGCACAGTTTCCCACCAAGCTTCAGTGGCAGAAGCAGATGGGACTATAAAAGTGAGGCTAGAGTATGGCTTTATGAGACTATGAGAGTACATCTCACGGTATGCAGGTCCAAAAAGACAATTATGGGGGGGTATATACAGGTTGTATTCCCCTCTTTTCTTTAAGTATGCAGACACTATCCACTAGACCAGCCTAGGCTTGCTTTACAGACTGTCGGAAGTGAAGCACTAACTGACCACTAATGGAATAAGGGGCATTAACAAATGCTCAAAGAACCACATTTGTCCAGGAAATCAATGTAGAAAGCACTGATGATGTACAAAGTGCAATAATACTTATCAAGCCAATTATTTCCTAAAGGGGCCTTCTACGGTATTACATTTGTTGGTGAGTACGGTGACCCATTACCTTTTTGCATTTTTTGAAGGCAGGGCAATAGATAACCACCTATCTTCCTGTATGGGGTCCAGGCCAGCAGGGGGACCCAGGCTGCTGGGTGAATCGGATGTGGGCAGGAAAGGTGATCAGCATGGCGGTGGGGGGCAATTACAGGAATTGATCCATTGTATGGCTCTCTCTGCAGAAGGTGAAAGCTGGCTTCTTCTTCTTTCCCTCCTGCTGGATTTCAGCTGCTGCAGAGAGAGCCATACAGGGGATCATTAGTTGTCCCCCCAGTGCACCCATCACCCTCCCTGTGCACCATACATTTCCCCTTTCTGCCCAGGGCCCCCTGGTGTGCCCCCACCCCCACAGTGCTGCCAGCTTCCCTCCTCTCCTTTCCACTGGCAGGTATAAGCTCACAATATGATCCTTTAGGTGGTCTGGTAAATATGTCACATTTACCTGCCCCTTCCTTTCCTGAATGAACACAATGAGTGATCAGTACCGATCACTCACTGTGTTCATTCGCAACTGAAGCCTAGTAAACTGTGTTTATTTGGGGGGGGGGGCTGTCAGATTGGCTGTATGGGGCCCCGTGGTTTCTAACTTCAGCCCTGGTTGAAGGCCCAAGCAGTGTAATCTCCTAGCCATATTTCCAAGCCCTGCCCACCATTGCAAATGCTCAGATTGTTTGCAGGTGCTGGTCAGGTTGAAAACTGGCTCATCAGACACTTCAAGGACAACAACAAACTGCCACCCGTCCACATACTTCTTCAGAATATAGTGAACTCTGCTTAGTAAAAAAATTACTTCAGCTTGGTCTCCTACCCATGAGAGAACCCCGTCTAACTTCTTTCACCATGTAGGGACTATAGAGTCTCTACAATTAAGCCCCTACTGGGCGAAACATGTTAGAGGGTATTCTCCCATTGGAAGGAGATCAAGCTGAAGCCATTTTTTACTAAGGAGTTCACTATATGGTGAGGCTGTGTGCAGGCACCATTTTGTTGTAGCCCATATTAGGTCAATGTCATTGACCATGTGGCCATATTTGTTGAATGATGCCACAAGCATTCCTGCTGTGTGTATAGGCAGCTTCGAGGATAGGAATGCCATGACTGCAGCTGATTGGGTTGACACAGGCATCTTCTCTCTAAGCTTGGCTGAACATGTGTTTGGGCCAAACCCAAAGCGCAGCCCTAAGGAGCATTCTTCCCACCGACCATCACACCAGTGTACCAGGAGCTGTAGATAAAGTAATTATTAGCAGTGGTTACCTGAGAGAAAGTTATTTCAAGGATTTATCTGTGTTAAAAAGTCTGAGAAAGGCTGTCTTGGACCTTCCAGATTGGTACATAAGGAACAAATACACCCAGACCTCCTGCATTTTTGCAGCAGAAATGGATCTGAGTAGTATAAACTAACTTTATACTTCAGAGATCCATTTCACCTGATCTAGATGTACTTACCTTTACATATGATAAGCTGTTGTAACTGCAAAAAACCAAGCTAAATGATCCTGGGATGCACAAAATTCCTGCTTGTTGAAATGCAGCTAGACTGAATGCACCTAGATGCAGCTGGATGTCTAGGTGTGAGTTCAACCATAGCGAAGCATTACATGTTTCTAGATACTAAAATCTTATGTAAGTTTTACCATGTTCATGTAATTTCAAAAGTAATTTTCAATCTGCCTCTTTCATTAAAATAATATGTGGAGATCAGCTTTAAATGTGCCGACAAGCATGCACTATAATGAAGATACATTACTACACAGCTAGAAAATCAAAGGGGATGATACTTAGATGTAAAAAGGACCTTCGCTGGGTGGAAGGAACAAGAAAAAAAAGACCTGTCCAACATTACAATTAGCTGCATGTACTGTACATCCAATGTTCTTCAGGTCTCAGATAGAAATAGAAGGTTCAAAAAATGTTTATGTGACATGGTTTCCTGCTCTGATGTATTCATTTCGTGATTTTCCCTGGATTGGCCATGTGACTTATGTTAGGTTATTTAAGAAATAGCTGATTCTGACTTTGGCAAACAGGTACTAAACACATTTACTGATTCACGACCAGATACTAACAAAAGAAGACATAATAGTGTTAGAGATCAATACAACTGCCGAGCCTTGTCAATAACACCACAAGAAATATGACCTGTGCCTACTGCCAAATCTATAGCATGAGATTCAATTGATCTCAAGAAAAATTCCTGGAAAGAATCCCGGGGCATGGGATCTGTTCTATGAATCATGCTATCCACTCCAGCTGTACAGGAACCCCCACATATACCCAGACATTGGATAAGGACATGGGAGTTAGACCTCGAGAACAAGGAACGGTCGCAAATCTGGGGGGCTACGAAATTGTACTCATGTAATGCCTTGACTGTAGAGACCAACCAGAATTGGTCAGTATGTCCCTGATTACTCCCCTCTATGTTTTCGAGGTTGTGAATAGATGGGCGCATTCTACCATATTTGATGAACCTGCCAAATAACCCAACAATTTTGGACTTTGGGTTTAAAAATTCTACCAGAAATGCTTGACTACACAGTACCAAAGCACACAAAATACAAGTTACTCAATCTTAAACCTCCAAACCTACATAAATCACAATTTAACTTAATGAAACAAGTCCTCACAGCAGCAAAAAAAACTTTTGTCAAGGCCTGGAAGAGCTTGATTCTTCAAATTTCCTAAAAAATATATCCAGGATCACTCAGGTGATTCTACATGAGGAAATCGAGATAAAGTTCTCATATACAGTGGAGGAAATAAATATTTGATCCCCTGATGATTTTGAATGTTTGCCCACTCACAAAGAAATGATCAGTCTAAAAATCGAATGGTAGGTGTATTGTAACACTGAGAGACAGAATAACAACAAAAAATTCAAAAGAAATGCATGTCTAACAAATGATGCACTGATTTGCATGTTCATGAGGGAAATAAGTATTTGATCCCCTATCATTCAGCAGGATTTCTGGCTACCAGGTGTCTTTCATACAGGTAACAAGCTGAGATTAGAAGCAGTCTCTTAAAGGGAGTGCTGCTAATATCATTTTGTTACCTGTATAAAAGACACCTGTCCACAGGAGCAATCAAATAATCAGATTCCAAACTCTCCACCATGGCAAAGACCAAAGAGCTGTTCAAGGATGTCAGGGACATGATTGTAGACCTATTCACAAGACTGGTCTGGACTCGCCGTGTTTGGAGGAGGAGGAATGCTGCTTATGACCCCAAGAACACCATCCCAACTGTCAAACATGGTGGTGGAAACATTCTGCTTTGGGAGTGTTTTTCTGCTAAGGGGCCAGGACAACTGCACCGCATCAAAAGGACAATGGACAGAGCAATGTACCGTCAAATCTTGGGTGAGAACCTTCTTCCCTCAGCCAGGGCATTGAAAATGGGTCATGGATGGGTGTTCCAGCATGACAATGGCCCAAAACACACAGCCAAGGCAACAAAGGAGTGGCTCATGAAGAAGCACATTAAGGTCCTAGAGTGGCCTAGCCAGTCTCCAGAACTTAATCCAATTGAAAATCTGTGGAGGAGCTGAAAGTTCGAATTGCCAAACATCAGCAACCAAACCTTAATAACTTGGAGAGGATCGGCCAAGAGGAGTGGGCCAAAATCTCTCCTGAGATGTGTGCAAACCTGGTGGCCAACTACAGGAAACATCTGACCTCTGTGATTGCCAATAAGGGATTTGTCACCAAGTACTAAGTCATGTTTTGTGAAGGGGATCAAATACTTATTTCCCTCATGAACATGCAAATCAGTGCATCATTTGTTAGACATGCATTTCTTTTGAATTTTGTGTTGCTTTTCTGTCTCTCTGTGTTACAATAAACCTACCATTCGATTTTTAGACTGATCATTTCTTTGTGAGTGGGCAAACATTCAGAATCAGCAGGGGATCAAATACTTATTTCCTTTACTGTATAATGAACAAGTATTGGATGATTTGGTACCCTCGGATCATGCATTTTCTTTAGCCATCCTCTGAGCCTCTGCCCGTCCAATGAATTGCAGGATACCCATGATCTCTCCATATCCACCCTTTAGTCATCTCAACTAAAAGAAGCTGGACCTGTAAAGGAACACTGTAGTTTAGTAAAAACGTAATATATCATAACTGCTATACATAACAGTTTTATACAACAAAAAAACCTACATTTCAATTTGCTGCCCGTCGTGATTTTTATTATAATTGACAAATAGTGCAAATTTAATGCTTATCAACCATGGCAACTTTAAGATTTTTTGCCTGTTTGCTTCTGTAATTGGCCTACAATCTCTTCCAGGAGTATACTTAGGGAGTGTGTAGTGAAATTGCAAGCAAGCCTGTTGCGTGGAATATTTTGAAAAGTAGTGCTGGACTGTAGGGTTGGCCTATTGGTAAACATACCATTAACTTTTTACCCTCAGTTCAGTCCATATACTTTGTTTCCCCTTTTAAGCCCTGATGAAGGAAGCATTTTTGTTCCCTAAATTGTGTTGGATTTTGTTTTTGATCTTTTGGTTGATACTACTGGAATAAAATTGTATCTGGACCAGGGGCGGACTGACACCTCATGGGGCCCCCGGGCAATAGGGGATCATGGGGCCCCTGTGTCCTCGCCCACACTTAAACCACACCCAAAAAAGCCTATGAAAGGTACCAGGGGCATCTCGTAGGACCCCCTACTGACCCTGGGCCCTCGGGCAGTGCCTGAGTTCCCAAATGGTCAGTCCGCCCCTGATCTGGACTATTAACTTGGTGGTGTGGCGATTCAATCTTAGTCAGTTGTTGCAAAGAATATGGAATATGACTGCTCAAAGTGCAATTTTTCTCCAACAAACCATTGGGTCTGATCCTATGACTATAATAAAGGCACAGCCTTGCTTTATTTTACAAAAAACCTTTCTGCAAAGAAATAAAATGCTCTTTATGATGCCCCTGGTACCCCTAACTGCCAGGAATAAGATAGAATTTTTGATCTTGTTTGGGGTCATTTAAGGTGTAGGTATATTCTAACAATGTATTCGTCTATACTTATTTTGTGTATTGTTATATTTGTTTGATAAGTCTTCCTGTGCTTTCTGCCTATGCAGCACTCTTATCCAATCCCAGCTATCTCTGTGGACTTCAGAACCACTTAGTTTGTGTTATGAAGGAGGAAGGGGGTGTTTTGTAGTCCTGTCCTATGGTGACAACACTTCTTCCCCAGTGAGCAAATGTTGTCACCATAAGGCGCGGAGTGTCTTACAGGAAGGAGAATTAAGTAAATAAAAAAGTCTGAAAGTAGAAAACTAATCACTACCACATCTAAGCTGCAATATATGACTTTTTTTTTTGGCGGGGGGGTGGTTTAGATACATTTTAAAGTGTTTCTAAACTCAGGACCTTGCATTCACTATATCCGGTCTCCCACAGTGCACAGGACTTGGAAATGCAATTATTTTGGTAAATATAAACTGCTACTGTAAATCCCTTTTCTCATCAGCAGTATATAGCAGTCTTGTGATTTCTATCAGTGTTTAGCAGAGCACTGGTTAAAGCTTGTATTTATTATTTATTCCAGGTACTTATATTGCGCTGTCAATTTCCGAAGCACTTTACATATATATTGTACATTCACATCAGTCCCTAACCCTCAAGGGGCGTACAATCTAAGGTCCCTAACTTACATTCATACATATACATACTAGGGCCAATTTAGACAGGATCCAATTAAGCATGTCTTTGGAGTGTGGGAGGAAACTCACGCAGGTACAGGTGCAAACTCCAGGAAGGTGGTGCTGTGGGTGGGATTTGAACCAGTGACGCCAGAGGCGTAGCTAGGGGGGGGGCAGGGGGGTACATATGTACCCGGGTGCCAAGGTACAGGGGCGCCAAATTGAGGTCACAAGAGCACTGCAGCGGCTGCAGCAGACATGTCATCTGATACGTCTGCCATCCACAGTGAGTTATGAGAGGATAGAGGAGCCGGCCGGTAGAGGAGCAGAGAGGAGGGCAGTGAGCCGGGCATGTGCCGGAGGGGATGAGGGGAGAGCCGAGCCAGGTGAGTAGTGCCATGGATGAAGGGGGGGCAATGTGATCGGGACCAGGGGGGGTGTCTACAGGGACCATATGAAGCGGGGGGGGGTGTCATGAGATGGCCGTTCGTCCCTGGGCGCAAAACATCCTAGCTACGCCTCTGAGTGACGCTAGTACTGCCAGGCAGAAGTGCTAACCATTTAGCCACTGTGGTGCAGGAAGAGTTTTCATTCTCCTCTGACCATCCTATGAGGCTGCATAACACCTGACCCCCTGTCTGGAAAATGGCTCTGTGCTGATCACATGCACCCTCCCAAAGAAAAAAAACTCTCTAGCCAAACACACTAAACAGAGCATGTGCAGAGTGACTCCTAAAGCTCTGTACTATCAGCAGATTGGTTGGGGACTGTGGAAGAAGGGGAGGATCAGAGAAGACAGGATAAAACAGCCTTTTTACACGATGTGGAGGATTAACCCCTTAGGCTCCACTGTGAGTATAACAAGCATACTTTACTGCATATACAGACTGATTTTACTGTTGTGGGTTTAGTAACATTTTAATGTCCTTAGAATTATTGAAAAAAAATTTAATACCATCATCTACAAAAGAAGATTAATTAGGAAACACAAAATACATTAAAAATCAATGATAATTCCATACAATTGCACAGAGAAACATGTTCAGCAACGAGAAAATAAAAGAAAATGCTGCAGGTATGCAGTCACACGCCAGTTCATCAATGGAATGAAAAGAAAGCAGCTCAGTGGGAGCCATCAGTGCTTTGTTCCTGCTGTCAGTCAGCATGATGGAGTGGAGGCATGGGTACAGCAGGCACAGTCCTTGGGAATAGTTCTATAAAGTCAAGTGGGTCTTTCATTGCTATTTACCTCTTCTTACAGCATACTCCGATCATATCTATACTCTTAGAAATTTATAATGGTTGCTTAATCATAGCCACTTTTGCAGTTCACAGGAAAGCTCCTCTTCCATTAAAGAAATTATAAATAATTGCTACACAAATCAATTTTGACCCTGACTCTTATTAAAAATGACCTTGCCAATGGCACGAGTCTGCACTACAAAGGGCCAGTTTTCCCTATCTATGATAACCATTCTCCCTTTCAGCCCTGAATACACAAAGTCAGTTACCATGCAAACTGAAATAGAAGGAGGATCTAGGTATCTTCAACAGATGATCGATGAACGTTGATACCAGAGGCCCTTCTGGCGGTGTCCTTGTCACCATCTCAAAAACTCACCCAACTATTTATTTTACACAGACCTCCACAAGGGTTCCATCAACATGGCCATAAATCTAATCCAGACTGTACAATATGGGGACAGATTCCGGGGGACCTGATACAAATGCTGTAGAGCTGCCCAAAAACTTTTTTTTTATCGGATGGGTGTGCTGACTACATTCAATAGAAATTTCTTTTATTTTTACCTTGGCTCCCAAGTTGTGTTTACTTTGGTTAGACTGGAAGAAGAATCTACCTGAAGTACAGATACCTATACATAGATCATTGTTCTTGGCCTACAAACTTATAACTTAAGAGGGGATTGCTCCTACCCCAGCAGACCCCACCAGATCTTACAATGTGGATAACTATGTTTTAGAGATACTGTGGTTGGCACAAAATTTTAGGTCGACTGGTTCATTGTGCCAGGCCTTGCTCCTATATCATTGATAACTGATGGACCACTATCTTGAAGTAGGTCTTCATTCCCCACCCTCTTGCAGGTTGTGTTTGATATATACAGTCTTTTAAAAAATAAGTATACCCAATGGAACTTGTTGACTCTTTCAACCAGGGGCGGATTGACAACTCATGGGGCCCCCGGGCAATAGGGGATCATGGGGCCCCTGTGTCCTTGCCCAAACTTGCCCTTACCCAAAGCCTATGAAAAAGGTACCGGGGCATCTCATGGGGCCCCCTACTGACCCCGGGCCCTCGGGCAGTGCCCAAGTTTCCAAATGGTCAGTCCGCCCCTGCTTTCAACATACTTGAACAGGAAAACACTGATACTCAGACAGTGCCTGCAGATGAATGTGGTACACAGTACCTGAATAATAAAAAAAAATAAACATTGTAACGGTGTACTAAGAAACATGTATCTACACCCTCAGCATCAAAAGCTGGTATTGAGTCTGGTAGCAGAAATGACTTCTTGTAATTGGCCACCAGTTTGACATTGAAGTTCTTGGAGACTTCTGTCAGCATCAGTGAGTCAGCTCTTGGATTGAATTTGCTGGACCAGCCAGAGCTGGGGAAATTAGCAATCATTTGAAACCTACACCCTTTGTAGATATTTTTAATTACATTGGAATAATTGATTTCAAAACATCTGGTGATATTTTTAAAGGTTAACTTTACCTTTGGGAACATGTAACATATTCCACCCGTTTTTAGGGTTGAATATGTAACATGCTCCCACTGCTGCAGCTCCTGCCTCTAGTGACAGTGAGTCTCGGATCTCCCCAAACTCACTGTCACTATTTTTTAAAAAATGTGGCCATGCAGGACTCTGCCCACCCAGCCATGTCATTCATTCACAGAGTTCTGTGAATGGGAGAACTACAAGTGCCGACAGCCTTTGTGGCTGTCAGCGTGTAGTTCTCAATAAACTACCAGGGTTCTGTTGAGCACTCTAGGTAATTCATTGATTTGTCCTGTTATTGTGTAACTCTCTGCTTGTATGAGGTATGAGTAGTCAGCTTACACAGACAGTCTGCAGGAATTCTGCACTGCTCCCATGATCTGCTGATAGCGGGTGCAATGCTTTGCAGGCTCCTAGTAAAAAAAACTATGGATGCCTATATGAACGGGCTGAAAGTTAAGATCTATAATATCTAGGTGGATGGGCAGTGTTTTTTCAGTTAAGGCACCCTTTGAAATTTTGGACACTATTATTATTATTATTATACAGTATTTATATAGTGCCAAAGGGTATGCTCAGCGCTGTACAGTAGCAAGGGGGACAGAACATGAGACAAGACAGTAACAATACAATACACGAGGGGTTCAAGGGCCCTGCTCTTTCAAGCTTACAATCTAGGAGGGAGGACACTATCCATAATTTTGACAGGGCACCCCATTCTACAATGTGAAAAACTATTGTAATAATTTTATATAATGCAGCAACATCCACACATGTAGGACACCCAACGTTAGAGGTGATTTATTCTTCCAAAGCAAATACACTTTTGCACACTGGTACTGACTAGTATTCCAATGTTTCTCTTCTCCCTCAGTTTTTCTCCATCACTGAGTTAATGTGACCCCAGCACTGATGGAGAGGGACAGGGGAGGGTCAAACTAGGATGCTGTGCAGGCAGCTGACATCCTCCTTATCAATTGATGATGTCATTGGTTGTCAGGACGCAGGTGGCTAGAAGGTTGTAATGGTACACAATGGAAACCTGTGGCTTTGTGTAACTAGAGGCAGGCTTGATCCACCCACTGGTTTGTATTTTGGGCAATTTGTAGACATTTTGCCAAGGCACCCCTGAAGAAACCTCAAGGCACCTCAGGGTGCCTGGGCACCTGGTTGAGAAAGGCTGAGTTAGGGTCTACAATATCTAGGTGAATGGGCTGGAAGTAAGGGTCTACAATATCTAGGTGAATGGGCTGGAAGTAAGGGTCTACAATATCTAAGTGAATGGGCTTGAAGTAAGGGTCTACTATACCTAGGTGAATGGGCTTGAAGTAAGGGTCTACAATGCCTAGGTGAATGGGCTGGAAGTAAGGGCCTACTATACCTAGGTGAATGGGCTGGAAGTAAGGGTCTACAATGCCTAGGTGAATGGGCTGGAAGTAAGGGTCTACAATATCTAGGTGAATGGGCTGGAAGTAAGGGTCTACAATACCTAGGTGAATGGGCTTGAAGTAAGGGTCTACAATACCTAGGTGAATGGGCTGGAAGTAAGAGCCTACTATACCTAGGTGAATGGGCTGGAAGTAAGGGTCTACAATGCCTAGGTGAATGGGCTGGAAGTAAGGGCCTACTATACCTAGGTGAATGGGCTGGAAGTTAGGATTTGCAATACCTAGGTGAATGGGCTGGAAGTAAGAGTCTACGATACCTAGGTGAATGGGCTGGAAGTAAGGGATCTAAAATGCCTAGGTGAATGGACTGGAAATAAGGGACTTCAATACATAGGTGAATGGGCTGGAAGTAAGGGACTTCAATACCTAGGTGAATGGGCTGGAAGTAAGGGCCTACTATACCTAGGTGAATGGGCTGGAAGTAAGGGTCTACAATGCCTAGGTGAATGGGCTGGAAGTAAGGGCCTACTATACCTAGGTGAATGGGCTGGAAGTTAGGATTTGCAATACCTAGGTGAATGGGCTGTAAGTAAGAGTCTATGATACCTAGGTGAATGGGCTGGAAGTAAGAGTCTACGATACCAAGGTGAATGGGCTGGAAATTAGGCACTACAATACCTAGGTGAATGGACTGGAAATAAGGGACTTCAATACATAGGTGAATGGACTGGAAGTAAGGGACTTCAATACCTAGGTGAATGGGCTGGAAGTAAGGGTCTACAATACCTAGGTGAATGGGCTGGAAGTAAAGGTCTACAATACCTAGGTGAATGGGCTGGAAGTAAGGGTCTACAATACCTAGGTGAATGGGCTGGAAGTAAGGATCTACAATACGTAGGTGAATGGGCTGGAAGTAAGGGTCTACAATACCTAGGTGAATGGGCTGGAAGTAAGAGTCTACGATACCTAGGTGAATGGGCTGGCAGTAAGAGTCTACGATACCTAGGTGAATGGGCTGGAAGTAAGAGTCTACGATACCTAGGTGAATGGGCTGGCAGTAAGGGTCTGCAATACCTAGGTGAATGGGCTGGAAGTAAGAGTCTACGATACCTAGGTGAATGGGCTGGAAGTAAGGGTCTACAATACCTAGGTGAATGGGCTGGAAGTAAGGGTCTACAATACCTAGGTTAATGGGCTGGAAGTTAGGGTTTACAATGCCTAGATACGTGGGCTTGAGAACAGAGGGATGGATTTACTAAAGGTAAATAGATTGCACACTTTTCAAGTGTAGTTGCACTCAATTTCCTTAGTAAATGTAAATGTGGTAAAGCTTCACTTTGTAAAGAATACCTAATCAGGTGCAAGGAAATTTAAGAAATGGCATTTTGCTTGCACTTGATTGGATGAATCAGCAGAACTTTACCACATTTGCTAAGCTGTGGGGAAAATTAGTGCAACTGCACTTGCAAAAGTGCACAGTCTATTTGCCTTTAGTAAGTCCACCCCAGAGTCTAAAATACCAAGATTAATGAGCTGAAAGTCAGAGTCTATATTACCAATGGGAAAGGACTGGAAGTCAGGACCTACACTAAGTATCTTTTATTTGCGCAGAAGTTCTGGGAAGCTGAATTTGGTGAGCACCGTTGTTTTTCACCCTTACTAAGTAATAAAGCTACTCAAAGGAAGCTGAAAGCCACACTGCTCTTATAGAAGTGTAAGTATAAAAGAGCAGTGCATACACCCGACTCATACATACCATTTAAATTGTATTAAAGAACAAAAATGTAATATATTGCAGCTTACCAGCCTCTGGATGTTTTGGCTGCATTTGTTTTCTTTTTTTCAGAATAACTACATTTTCTGCAAGAAAAAAAAATATGTGTTTATTCTACCAGAAATCCAGTGTCCCTGTAACTTCCTGTGCTTTGAACTGAAACTTCAGCCACTGTTATTGGCTTTCCCAGCTATCTTTGGTGAACTATAAAACCCCTGTACCTCTGTAATGCGGTTGAGGTTTGAAGAAGGTGCTTGTAGTCCAAATCTGGAGAGCAGAAAAGGGTGGCATGTTACTCTATCACAGACACAGTATAGCACATGTGTCAAGCACAAGGCACGTGGGCCGAATGTGGCCTGTCAGGCCATTTCATGTGACCCTCGCACCTCTTCTACATCTGCGGCACCCCCTCATCACTACCTCCATCTTTTCTCAGCAGTTGGCTGCAGAGAGGAGGACAAAACTCCTCTTCCAGATCCTGCACTTCTCTGTGCAGCTGCAGAGAGCTCGTCTTTGCTCCTACCCCCGGTGTAAGCAGTCTGCAGCCAGAATTCCTCCTACAGATCCTGCAGCCAAAGCACCCCTTGTCTCCACCTCCCTTGTTAGCAGCATGCAGCAGACTCCAGCCCTCCCTCTGCTCCTCCTCCAGACCATGGGCGGACTGATCATATGGAAACTCAGGCACTGCCTGAGGGCCCGGGGTCAGTAGGGGGCCCCTTGAGATGCCCCTGGTACCTTTTTCATAGGCTTTTTTGAGTTTGGGCAAGGACACAGGGGCCCCATGATCCCCTATTGCCCGGGGGCCCATGAGTTGTCAGTCCGCCTCTGCTCCAGACCCTGCACTTTCTACTTCCTAGCTCCATCCCTAGCCTCATACCGGCAGCAGAACAAGGTAAGAGATGTGCACTGTGAAGTAAGGGAGGGTGGGGGACTCTTGACTTCTGATGGCGGGGGGCTTTTGACATATGGGGTGTGTGCTCTGGACATCTAGTCTTACAGATACAACTGACCCTTTGAGAGCAACCATAATGCCTTTGCGGCCCATGATGAATCTGAGTTTGACACCCCTGCATTATAGTGAGTGTTGTCACCGTAGGACAGAAAGTGTGTTGCTGGTAAGATCATCAGGTGAAAAAAAAAACGAATGCAGTCACTACATCTAAAGTAAACAGCAATATATTACATTTTTGTTTTTGGGTTTAGATGTTTTAGAACTGTGCTAATGTGTTTTTCATTAACAATGGTTGTCTGGTTGGCACAGATATATCAAATGTTATTATCACATGTCATTACTTACATGGGGTTGAGAACAACTGGTAAAGGGTATTAGTTGTTGTTCTAATCCAAGAAACATAGATCAATTCAGTAATTGGTTTTATTTAGTGATTTCAATGACTTCTCATTTTAAACCAATACCCTGATTTTTAATTACTTATCTAATGCTCAGCAGAGAGAAGAGAGCATACATAATTTAAAAGGAATGATTAAATAGGGACTTACAATGAGAACGATGGGTGGAGGGGCATCTGATTTCCCTCTAGGAGCTGCTTCAGTGTTTTCCATTAACTGATATTTTTTTTTCCTTTCTTTCTATAACCTGCAATAACAGAGATTTTCCACCAAGCTGGAGAATCTCTGCAGAGCATAGTGAAATGCATATTATTTCCCTACTATTCTCAGTCTGGGCACATTATTTACATTTATTACACAGTACATCAAACCGCTCATGTGAGTACCTCTCCTCTATCACACACTAGGAGCCATTTCATTAAAAGCCAATAACCTACCTGGAAGGAAACTCCCATACATAACATACAAACAAAGCTGCTGTTAGAAACCACAGGGCACCATACAGCCAATCTGACAGCCCCCCCCCCCCCCAAAAAAAAAACACAGCTTACGATGCTCTAGTTATGAGTGAACACAGTGAGTGATCAGTACCGATTACTCGTTATGTTCGTTCATGAAAGGAAGGGGCTGGTAAATGTGACATATTTACCGGATCCTTCCCCCCACTCTCCATCCTGAACGATTCTGTTGTGTGATTGCTGCTTCCGGTGGGAAGGAGAGGAGCAAAGCTGGTAGGGGGGTGGGGGCACACTGGGGTGCCTGGGTGGCAGGGGGAAACATATGGTGGACAGGGAGGGTGATGGGTACGCTTATTGGGGGCAATTACTGCAACCGATCCCCTGTATGGCTTTCCCTACAGCAGCTGAAAGTCAGTGGGAGTTAGAGGAGAAGAAGCCAGCTTTCATTTTCTGCAGAGACGTCCATACAGGGGATCATTTCCAGTAAATGCCCCCCCCCCATGCCGATCACCCTCCCTATATAGAACTATATAAATACCTGAACTAATAAATAAATAATCATGATCACAGTGACCCTCTTGAAGGATAGGCTTGAAACATGGTGGACACACAGTAAATCATTAGAATATCACATATTCCAGTTAGTTGGTCCATTGATGGCTTGACTTCTACATTGAAATCAGGGGTGGACTGACAACTCATGGGGCCCCCGGGCAATAGGGGATCATGGGGCCATTGTGTCCTTGCCCAAACTCAAAAAAGCCTATGAAAAAGGTATTAGAGGCATCTCATGGGGCCCCCTACTGACCTCGGGCAGTGCCCGAGTTTCCAAATGGTCATTCTGCCCCTGATTGAAATATATTTGTGGTTATGACTGTTCTGTAATCATTCATGAGCACAAATATGGATTTAAAGTGGATCTTTCATTAAATATTTTCAGGTCTGAGTAAATTCTTCACATCACAATATACAGTAAAAAAAGGCATGCCATGGTTTTACTGCCCCCTGACCACCCCCCTAAACCCAACACAGCAGTCAGAGGGGGGTTGTACACATGCTGTGGTTATGATGCTTTGTGGCAAAACAAATACCCTCTGTTGTGTTCGGTGGGTAGGACCGCCACCAAATGTGATAATTTCAAAGGAATGGGGCCATGCTACAACTGCCCTGCAATGCACACAGTTGTGGCCCAGGCTTTTAAAGGTTAAGCCAGGCACTAAGGAAGCAATATATTGCCTTTCAGTTGCCCTCTGAAAAGTGATCCACTGCATATGTAAAGGAGCCTTACCAGTATCATCTCTCAAAACATCGGTATATGATATCATTAAAATACACTCATGTGAGTTCCAGACAAGTGACTTTGGTTAGGCTAAGATGATGCCATCAGTCTGCTGCAGGCAAAAGGAAGAATTTCTTCAGTCTCCTCTCTCCCGATTATAAGATCGCAATACTGTAACTTTGTACCAAGTCACAAGGTTAGAGGATGCATCCGGGGCCAATCTGTGTTTTAACACTTTGTTTAGACATTTGTGATTGACATAGGTACCAGGATTTATTTGATTGTGCCATCTCTGAGCCAGCAATTCAGTCCATGAAGCAGATTTTGAATCTAGATCAGGGGTCTCTAAACTTTCTAAACAAAAGACCAGTTTACTGTCCTTCAGACTTTAGGGGGGCTGGATTGTGGCCAGCAGAAGTAAATAAATTACATAGCACCTGTGGTTGGTAGGAGGAAGAACTGTGCTCCATCATGGTATTAGTGGAAGGAAAAGTGCCCCATCATTTGCATCAGTGGAAGGAATAGTGCCCCATCATTTGCATCAGTGGAAGGAATAGTGCCCCATCATTGGTGTCAGTGGGAGGAATAGTGTCCCATCATAGGTATCAGTGGGAGGAATAGTGCCCCATCATTGGTGTCAGTGGGAGGAATAATGCTCCATCATTGGTGTCCGTGGGTGGAATAGAATCCCATCATAGGTAACAGTGGTAGGCATAGCGCCCTGTTATTGGTATCAATGAGAGGTATAAGTGCCCCATCATTGGTGTCAGTGGGAGGAATAGTGATCCATTATTGGTATCAATGAGAGGTGTAAGTGTCCCATCATTTGTATCAGTGGGAGAAATAGTGCCTCATCTTTGATGTCAGTGGGAGGAATAATGCCCTGTTATTGGTATCAGTATCAATCAGAGGTATAGGTGTCCCATCATGGGGGTCAGTGGGAGGAATAGTGCCCCATCATTGATGTCAGTGGGAGGAATAGTGCCCTATCATTGGTGTAAGTGGGAGGAATGGTGCTCCATCATTGATGTCAGTGGGAGGAATAGTGCCCTATCATTGGTGTCAGTGGGAGGAATGGTACTCCATCATTGGTATCAGTGGAAGGAACAGTGCCCCATCATTGGTGTCAGTGGGAGGAGTAATTTCCCATCATTTGTATCAGTGGTAGGAATAGTGTGCCATCATTTGTATCAATGGGAGGAATAGTGCCTCATCTTTGATGTCAGTGGGAGGACTAGTGCCCCATCATTGGTGTCAATGGGAGGAGTAGAGTCCCATCATTTGTATCAGTGGGAGGAATAGTGTGCCATCATTTGTATCAGTGCTAGGAATAGTGACTCATCTTTGGTGCCAGTGGGAGGAATAATGCCCTGTTATTGGTATCAGTATCAATCAGAGGTATAGGTGTCCCATCATGGGTGTCAGTGGGAGGAATAGTGCCCTATCTTTGGTGTAAATGGGAGGAATAGTGCCCTGTCATTGATGTCAGTGAGAGGAATGGTGCTCCATCATTGGTATCAGTGGAAGGAATAGTGCCCCATCATTGGTGTCAGTGAGAGGACCATTTGTATCAGTGGGAGGAATATTGTGCCATCATTTGTAACAGTGGGAGGTATAAGTGCCCCATCATTGGTAACATCAGAAGGAATAGTGTCCCATCATTGATATTAGGGGGAAGGAATAGTGCCCCATCGTTGGTGTCTGTGGCAGGAATTATGCCCCACTGTTGGTATCAGTGGGAGGAATAGTGCCTCATATCAATGGGATTAATAGTGCCCCAAAGGCCAGATAAAGGCTATCAGTTTGGAGACCATGCACTAAATGATGCCTGAACAAAGATGGCGCTATCCTTATGAAGAGAAAAGCAGATGAAGGCATGGTCATGTAGATAACTGGGATTTCCGTCAGGTAATAAATACCTGGATGTGTTATTCTTACAGATTACTTAGCTAGCAGGCACTTATGAAACTAAGTCCACTTTAAGTGGTCTGTCAAAACTCAATCAATTCATTCATCTCAGGTCTCCAACACATGAAGCCCTAGACATGAAGTACTCTTCTAGATTAAAAGAAATTCCTAATATGCCAGTCCAATTGTCAGTGTACCGCAATATATTTGCACAGTTCCGCAGAGAATGGAATTTGTAATGTGGTAGGATGACCTCATGCACGTGGGTGAGTCACTGCTCATTAACTTATTCATAGAGGTGGTAGGACAGACGGATATTCATTGCCTGGCACTGTGCCAAGGCCTGGCACGGCCTGCGTATTATTTCATCTTCATTATAAAGCTTCTTCCTCCTCTCAGCTATTTCCCTACACTCTGCTTATTGTCTTATGGTTGTCTGCCATTCATCAGCTTTGCAGATCCATATTTTCACCTCCTCCACCACCCTGACAATTGAAGCCTGGCTTTCCTGCCTCAAAGGACATTAGGGGTTTTTACCTCTGAACTCCTCCTCCACCGCAGGAGTCTTTTCTTTGTGTTATTGGCTAATTGATTCTCCTTTCTAACTCATTATCTGATTTCTGCCAATTAACTCCCTCTGATTTTCTCAGAGGGACTCTGCTAAGGCGTAATACTGTATGTAGATGTATCCATGTAATAGTATACAGAGTATGTGTGAGTTTGGATTTTATGCATTTGAGATCTTTCACTTGCAATTATGAGCATTATGCAAAAAAAAAAAAAAAAAGGGTTACTCCTTCCAATTCTGCTAGCTTTCTTTTTAGAATGGAGGTTTTGGACTAAACCACAATCTGGCTGTATCTGTAGGTGGTTTTAGTAGCAAGGTTCCTACACATGCTTTTACCAAAACTGCCTACTTGGCTTGGCCAATAAAGGGGAGTCCTTTTTTTTCTGTTGAATTGTCAATGTATTTTACAATACAGAGAGTCCAGTAGGAACACAGAAACTCCTTGAAGCTGCAGGAAAAGTGAGACAACATGGTGGGATAGCAGAGACAGGAACTTTATTGGAAAGATCTTACTGTTACATTCTCACCAAGATATTAGAAGTCCTTCCTGTAACTTAGTTCACCACCGTCCACCTGTAGACACGTTGTCTCTGTATAGTTTAGCGAGATGTTGCCCCGGACAGGAGGGTTAGGGTTAACTGTGTTTCCTGGGCTTTGTCTTGGGTCCAACCCACTGATTCTGTGTCAATGTAAGGGGACATTGGTCCGGTGCCCAGAGAGTCTGCCGTTGCCGCTGCCACTGTTGGGGTTCCCTGCTGATGCCGATGGCGGAATACTCGCTCAAGACCACCTGCCATTAAGAGCCTTCCATTATGGAGGGGGACTACTGTGACTCAGAGTACACCCTGAAGATGCCAAGCCTGTATTCTGCTATAATAGACACTACCAAGAATGGACTTTTGCCTATCCAGGTATGCTGGGGTAGCCAGTAAGCCTGAGTTAGGGAGTAGCATTGATAGGGAAGAATGCACTTGTTTTGAACTTTGTAATATTTGGAATTTCTTAGTAAAGCTTTTGAAACTTTGCCTTGCCAGGTCTGAATTTACTAAAAGAAGTATACTGTAAGTAACCAGCACCACACAGTCTATAACAGGGGTCACTCATACCACATTGGGGTATGAGTATACAGTAGCAAAGTGATTACCTAGGGTAACAGAGGTCTAACAAGCAGCCTGATGTGAAGTGTGTACCTGTGATAGGTGAGACAGCCTCTTGCAGTGAGTGAGATGTTGTCGGCACTCTCTCCATGAGCTGCCCATCTCTCAGAGCAACCGGAACAGATTCTCCGTAGAGGCCCTCGGCCTGTGAATAGATAGAAAAGAACAAGAGTTAAGTAACTGCACGTATGGAGTGTGCACTAGGTGCAGAGCGGAGCTCCATTCCATTACTGGGAGTGAGGTAGTGGAGATACGCTACACAGGTGGAGTGGACATAGGCTTAGCGTGTCCCTCATAAATGCAACAGTCTACAGAAAGGTGAACATTTACATGGGGAAGAGAGTTAACTGGAGTACAGTTATTGTTCAAGTGTACGGCCATCTCTAAATTCAGAGGTCCACCTTAAGGTCGAGTATTCCCTGAAAGCAGCCTCAGTCTTGTCCTGGGGCATTGATAGATACGGCACAAGTAAAGGTACCCCATATGCAAGGGAGGTGACCCTAGATTAGGTACCTAGTGTAGCCCAGAAGAACCTGACAGGGGATAGACCTCCTGTCATCATCCCACATCATGGCTCTTGGCTACATCATGTGAAGCAGTCTCTAGCCCCTGCCCCCTACACACCTATAACTCAAATATGACTTTTGGTTGACTAAAGGCTAAATCCATCGAGAGTTCATATTAAAGTTTTAGATGGACTTTGGTGGGCTAAACAGAGTGAAACACCTTCACGATGGCCACTGTAGGTTAGCAAATCTGGTCATTTTACTGCAGAGATCTTGCTCTCAGAATTCAGTGAGTGATTCAACCTAAATCCAAATTAAATATGTTAAGTAGTATTAATAAAATTACATAGATAGTTTTAACTGCCCCAATCTGAAATTTCGTGACTAGCAATCATGTTTCCGTTTAAATGGTCACCTGTTGCAATAAAATACTTGGGGGTTAAACTTCCCACTGATCTTAACTCACTTTATGCTTTAAATGATATACCTCTTTTGTTGAAAATGAAGTCTGATCTTCTAACATTATTGTGGATCAAATATATTATTATTATTATACAGGATTTATATAGCACCAACAGTTTGCTCAGAGCTTTACAATATAACGGGAGACAATACAGCAACAATGCAGTTCAATACAAGAGGGTTTGTAGGGCCCTGCTCCTTGGAGCTTACAATTTAAGAGGGAGGGGCTAGTGGTAAAAAAAAGGTAGTAACTGTGGGGGATGGACTGGTAGGAAGAGTAGAAGATTCCATTATTAGCTGAGGGCAGGATAGGCTTCCCTGAAGAGAGAGGTTTTCAGAGATTGCCTAACAGTGAGCAGAGTAGGCAATAGTCTGATAAATTGGGGTAGAGAGTTCCAGAGGATGAGGCAAGCTCTGGTGAAGTCCTGGAGATGAGCATGGGAGGAGGAGACAAGGAAGCTAGAGAGCAGGAGGTCGTGCGCGGAGCAGAGAGGACGGTTTTGGTGATATTTGGAGACAAGATTGGTGATGTAATTTGGGACAGAGTTATAAATGGCTTTATATTTTATTGTTAATGTTTTGAATTTTATCTGTTGGGCAATGGGAAGCCAGTGGAGGGATTGGCAGAGAGGGGTGGCAGATATGGAACGGTTAGTAAGGTGGATGAGTCTGGCAGCAGCATTCAGGATATATCAATGTGATTAAAATGGATTTTCCCCTAAGATTTCTATATTTGTGTCAAAGTATTCCTATACCCAAATCCTTATTTTAAACTCCTTAGGCTTATTGTCAATTTTGTTTGGAAATCCTGTAAGCCTGGACTTAACCGTAGTACTTTGGTAAGGAAAAACGAACGCTGGGGAACTGTATTTCCTGATTTAGAGATATATTATAAAAATTACAATTCTCTCTTATAATCTCAATTGGTTTCATCAAGAGTGTAATAAAAATGAATAGGTTCAGTTCGAAATCAATACCTACACCTTAAAGCTGTGAGTTTAGGTTTCACAAGCTAATCTTGGTCCCCCAATTCTTTTGCCAATAGTATTGGTTCTCCTACTCATTAGTTCCACCCTTGTGTAACTGAGCCAGAAAATTTCTACATTGTTAAAATTCCTTAAAAGCCATCCATGCAGACCAACTGTTAGGGATCTTTTCATTGGCATTCCTGTCATCAGATACCGGCCTGCTGTTCCATATGCATGAAATCATTGAGTGTGTCCAGCCATTCAGGCAAAGAAGAAGTCTTGCTAGATTTCCAATATAGGGGAATCAACTGGCCTCCAAGACTGTGCAAGGCATTGAAAATTTATGAGAAAATATAAAAAAAAGAACTCATTCTTCTTCAGTAATGGAATATCCTAATTCAGTGGCACATTTAGCAGTGTAGGTTGGGAGGCCGGTTGATAGCTTAGAATAGGCCAATGAGTATAACGTAGAAATGTGGCCTTGAGGTGGTGCTTTTGAAATACAAAGCTGTCAAAGGTGTATGGATATCAGAGCTCTAGGGGAATGATCTACAAAAGCTCTGTAACTGGATATTGGTCAACCAGAGGGCTCAAGAACCATGGTGCAGGGATTGTACTTCAGAGAAGGAAAGCAGTGAATGTTTTGCGAAGATATTTCTTATTTGTGTCCAGAAAAATCTATCCCTGCTTAAGAAGGAAGCAGAATGTAGGCCATTTACAGTGGGGTTATCCAAGAATGGTGTAAGTGGGCCTGGCAGGGTAGAAAAGGCAAAGAGTTGTAGATTACGGTATCAACATCAAACTGTGTTGAAAGCGAATAATGGCAGAAGAATTGGAGAACCAAGACTGGCTTGTGAAACCTAAACTCACAGCTTTAAGGTGTAGGGGAGAGGTATTAAATTCTAACTAAACCCATTATTTTTTATTACAATCTTTGTGAAAACAATTGAGATTATAAGATTATTAAATAGAGCTGTAATTTTATAATAGATCTATAAAATAATGGAAGTCTGGTCCCCCCCGGTTTTCCTTATCAAAGTATTACAGTTAAGCCTAGGCTTACAGGACTTCCAAACAAAATTGGCAATAAGCCTGTGGAGTTGAAAAAAAATATTTAGGTAGAAGAATAGACACTGAAAAACATATAGACCATAACTAGAATGAAACTAGTGGGGCTTTTATAGGCACCATACCGGCAAAAAACTCAATACACAAATTATAAAAGATTAAAGCTTTATTGAACAATGTTAAAACCACAGTTGTAGAAATCTTGAGCATCAACAGAGCTCATAATAAAAAAGATTGTGACTTATACAAGATAACAGACTTATTACATAACATTACAGAGAATACCCACAAATAATACAGCAAGTGTATATGAGTGTAGTGTAGTTAACATAGGATCTTTTTCCAACACGTTCGCAGGACAATAGCCTGCTTCCTCAGGGAGATATTACACACAAGTCAAAAGATGGCATTAAGAAGTTCATAAGAAGGCCCTGACTATTTGAGCTGTAATTTTATAATATATCTCTAAATCAGGAAGTCTGGTCCCCCCCCCTGGTTTTCCTTATCAGAGTATTACACTTAAGCCCAGGCTTAGAGCACTTCCAAACAAAATTGGCAATAAGCCTGTGGAGTTGAAAAAAAATATTTAGGTATAAGAATAGACACTGAAAAACATATAGACCATAACTAGAATGAAACTAGTGGGGCTTTTATAGGCACCATACCGGTAAAAAACTCAATACACAAATTATAAAAGATTAAAGCTTTATTGAACAATGTTAAAACCACAGTTGTAGAAATCTTGAGCATCAACAGAGCTCATAATAAAAAAGTATGACTTATACAAAATAACAGGCTTATTACATAACATTACAGAGAATACCCACAAATAATACAGAAAGTGAATATGAGTGTAGTGTAGTTAACATAGAATCTTTTTCCAACACGTTTCGCAGGACAATAGCCTGCTTCCTCAGGGAGATATAACACACAATTTAAAAGATGGCATTAAGAAGTTCATAAGAAGGCCCTGACCATTTGAGTCCAAAAAGACCTGTCCATCAAAAGTTACAAAAAGGAACAGGCGTGGGCCAGGTGGGCAGTTCACAAGAGAGAGAAGCGCACCAAGCTTGCGCATTACCTCAGTAACCAAAATGTATTAATTAAAGAATGGTACTCACAAACAGCCATTCTTTAATTAATAAATGTTGGTTACTGAGGTAATGCGCAAGGTTGGTGCGCTTCTCTCTTTTGTTTTACTTTGCAGTATTGGTCGGACTTCCCCAGCCTTGTTTGGAGCTGCACAACCTTTTATGCACTGGTGGTCGCTTTTTCTGATTTTGGTTCCATCCACTCGCCACCGGCCTGGGTCCTAGAGCGCAGGAGAAATCGCATCTGGTCTATTGTCTGGGCAGTTCACAGGCCCATTTTGTCCTTATCGCACTACTCACCAGCCTAAGGATTCAGTCTGCATGAATACATTCAAAAATAGTGAATATAGTGGAGTGGATATTCTTCAATAAAATCCAGCCATGGGTATAAGAATAGTTTGAAACAAATATAGAAATATTAGAGGAACATCCATTTTAGTAGCATCGATATATCCAGTCCACAATAATGTTAGAGGATCTGAGGTCTGAATATCTGATTTCGTTTTCAACAAAAGAGGTATATCATTTAAAACATAAAGTGACTTAAGATCAATTTAACCCCTAAGTATTTTATTGCAACAGGTGGCCATTTAAATGGAAAAGTGATTGTTGTGAAATTTTAGTGTGGAACAATAAAACATTAAAGTGTTACTAAACCCAGGACCCTGCATTCACTATATCCTGTCTTCCACAGTACACAGAGCATGGAAATGCAATTATTTTTAGTAAACATAAACTGCCAAATACCTTTTCTCATCAGTATATAGCAGTCTAGTGACTTCTATCAGTGTCCAGCTGAGCACTGGTTAACCTTGTAGGAGGAGTTTTCATTCTACTCTGACTATCCCATAAGGCTGCATAACCCCCGACCCTCTGTCTGGACAGTGCTGATTGACTCTGTGCTGATCGCATTCACCCTCCCAAAGAGAAAAAAACTCTCTGGCAACAAACACAAAACAGAGCATGTGCAGAGTGACTCCTAGGGCTCTGTACTATCAGCAAATAGACTGAGGCCAGGACAAGGGGTGGGCAAGAGGGGCGCCTGCCCTGGGCACAATGATTTACTGTACAGATGGGGGCTTCTTCCTTCTGTTTCAAGGCTGACAGGAATAGTGACAGAGGAATCATTACTCCTGTCAGCCCAGCTCTGGGAGCGGCAAGTGGAGGAGGAGAGAGCCAGGAGGTAATGCAGGCTGTGTTTTCTCTCCCACGCCTCCTTCCTGCAAATGCAGTGCTCCTGTATTCAGAATCATCTTTGGCATCCTTGCCCTGAGCACTAGATGACCTTGTACCAGCACTGGAGAGAGTAGAAGAAGGGGAGGATCAGAGAAGACAGGAACAAGCAGACTTTTTATACAATGCAGAGGATTAACCCCTTAGGTTCCACAGTGAGTATAACAAGCATGCTTTACTGCATATACAGTATAGACTGATTTTCCTGTTGTAGGTTTAGTAACACTGTAAGCATTTCAGATGTGGTTAACCAGGGCTTTTTTTCAGCGGAAATACAATGGAATGCAGTTCCAGCCCCTCCAGCACTGCATGTATGTAATGGCAAGGTGTACTGGGCTGTGCTGAAAGGTCTACTGACGCTGGCTGCTGAGGGATCTATTGTCACTGGTGGAGATCTGTTTTTGTGTGAGGGTCTATTTTACTGACAGAGGATCTATTGTTGCCGGGGGGTCTTATGTTGCTGGTAGGGATCTACTGTTGAGAGAGATGCTGCTGGGAGATCTGTTGTTGCTGCTGGGGGATATAAGGACGCTGGGGTCGATCTTTTGTTGCTGGGGGTGAAGTTTTGTTTTGTGTGGTCCATTGTTGTTGTGCGGGGAATCTATTGTTGCTGGTGTGGGGTCTATTTTTGTCTGGCAGTCTATTGTTGCTGGTGGGGGATCTCTTGTTGCTGGGGGTTCAACTGTTGCTGGAAGGGATCTACTGTTGAAGGAGGTGTCTATTGTTGCTGGCTGCTAGACATTTTATTGATGCTGGCTGCTGGGAGATCTGTTGTTGCTGCTGCCGTCTATTGTTGATGGGTGGTATTTTGTTATGGGGGTCCATTGTTGCTGGGGAAGGGGGGGGGAGTCTATTGATGTTTGCTGCAGATCTGTTTTTCTGCTTTTATTTTTAACATAAACAAAATCCATGTAAATTACTTAGCACCACAAAATACTTGTTTCTGTACTTTTTAAAAGAACAGTACTGGAAGGTGAGTAGGGGGTGGAACCATGGGGCAGTGCTTGGAGGTGGGGGGGGGTTAGAGACAAGAAGTGGCCTACAAGGGGTAGTTCCAACACCTATTCTCTGAGAAAAAAAAGCCCTGAGTTAGACTGACTTTAAAGTTACAGTGTTGACCAGACACTCAAAATTTTTTTAAAATAGAGGGGATACTGACCCTGGGGCAGGTAATATAAAGGCGCCCGTCATCTGCATATAAAGCCGGTTTGTATTCCCTGCAATCCAGGGGCGGACTGACCATTTGGAAAATCGGGCACTGGCGGAGGGCCTGGGGTCAGTAGGGGGCCCCATGAGATGCCCATGGTTTTTCATAGGCTTTTTTGAGTTTTGGCAAGGACACAGGGGCCCCATGATCCCCTATTGCCCGGGGGCCCCATGAGTTGTCAGTCCGCCCCTGCTGCAATCTATTTTAAAATCATGAATGGAAGGATTATCACGAAGAGCTACCGCTAAGTCCTCATGCACACGGGACATTTTTACAGCGGCTGTTTTTGGCTTTTGACGTTTTGTTCTACAGCCAGTAAACCCCCCAGCATGTTATCCTATGTGTCCGTGCACACTCAGACTGTAATCAAAGATTTTTTGCTAGGATGTATTTTGGTTGGAAAAAACCCCCCAGAACTAGTGTTTTTCTAGAGGAGTTTTTTAGCTGTTAAAATGCTCTAATGCTGAAAAACGCCGCAAAACATGTTAAAACGCAGTAAAACGCCGCAAACCGGCGTTTTTGTTTACCTTTTTTTGGTTAAAACCGGCAAATGAGGAAAAACGCTGGAAAACGCCGCTAATCGCGGTAAAACGCTAATGCAAAAACACTAAAAAAGTGTCAGGGTCTCTCCGTGGGGCAGGGGGGACCCGATTTTTATGTTAAAGAGAAAACAGGTGGCGCACACACCTAGTGCATTATCCAAGGTTTATTTTAAAGAGTAAAAAATAATAAAAACATACTCACAAACGAAGCATGTATCTAAAAAGCATAGAAAAATGACGATGGCCACAACGGCAGGCAAGTTGTCCTCACTGTCAGTGCGGTCAACTGGCTGACGCGTTTCGGGGACGAATCCCTTTCCTCAGAGCTAATGACCAGCCTCTGATGCAGATATGTAATAGATGAAAATTGGGAGCCTTGTTGGTGATGCCTCATTTATGTTTTATGTTGCCTAGGGCAAACGCAAACAAAAAAACACTATGTACAAAGGGCGAGGGGCATCATTAATGATGCCTCTTATGCTAACCATGGACTTCTTCCTCCCTCCTTCCATCGGGCAAACAATACAGGTGTCTCAGAGCCCGTACAAATAGACTGAAAAATTGTTTTTTCCCTGTGGCTGTTGAACAGCTAATCATTAGACAATATTGCATTACTGTATATTTTATTCACCATTGAATTACTGAATATTTCATCCATTAATGCATTGCTCATTGCACCGGTTATGGTATTACTGTATATTCCATACCCCAATTTTTGTTATATTTTGTTATTTATTGTAAATGGGCCATTTATGCACTTCTGGCTGGACGCTAACTGCATTTCATTGGCTTTGTACATGTACTTTGCACAATGACAATAAAGCTGAATCTAATCTAATCTAATCTAATGAAACCTAAATACACCACTGACATGGACACACAGGCTTCTATGGAGTTGAGTTTAGGAGCTTTAGCAAAAAAATGCCAAAAGCTTTTAAACTCACGTTTAGCAGCTGCCATGTACATGAGCTCTAAATTGGGGCAAACCGACGTTTTTAGACTTTTTTCTAGCAAAAAAAAAAAAAATATTGGGGGGGGGGGGGGGAGACCGCTAAGAAACACAAATGCGAAAAACACAGCTAAACACTAATGCAAAAACACAAAAAAAAGCTAAAAAAACTCATTTTTAACGTGACTTTACACATTTTTAACGTGACTTTACACAGCTAACGTTACCAGCATTATCGAAACGTCAAGTGTGCATGGAGCCTGAATGTTTTCATGGTAATTACATAGTGAAAGGGTGACAACAGGCACCCCTGTCAACATATATTGGGCAGCACAGTGGCTAAATGGTTAGCACTTTCGCCTGGCAGTTCTAGGGTTGTTGGTTCTAATCCCAACCATGGCATCACCAGGAGTTTGCATGTTCTCCCTGTGCCTGCGTGGGTTTCCTCCGGGTACCCTGGTTTCCTCCCACACTCCAAAGACGTGCTGGTAGGTTAATTGGCTCCTGTCTAAATTGTCCCTAGTATGTGTATGTATGAATGTAAGTTAGGGACCTCAGATTGTACGCCCCTTGAGGGTTAGGGACTGATGTGAATGTACAATATATATGTAAAAGCACTGCATAAATTGGTGGTGCTATATAAGTACCTGAAATGAATATCTTTTGACAGCAATCTAACGGTCTAATCAACTGGGAAGAGCAAGATTGAAAAACAGATTGGGTCATGGACTGCAGATATAGTCATTGCCATAGCCGGGTAGAGCGTGGAGCCGAGTGATATTTGGCCTTAACTGAATGCCGCTCAGCAGGTTCCCAAAACACTTGTGAAAGGCTTGATCGGTTGGGTGGAATATATCTACCAACATGCTTAGAAACCCCAGGGAATCCCTTAGAAAGAGCTGGAATCAACAGCTTTGCAGAGAGAAGTCTGGGTAAGCCTGCTACAGGATTAAGTAGCTGACAAATTATAATGACAGTGTCGATGAATCATTTATTTTCTTGTTGTATGCCAAGGTTTACTAACGAGTCTTCAATAATTAATGATAGGACTATGGGCTTTGTAAAAAAAGAAAACTGTAAAAAAAAGAAAGAAAGTTATACCAGGCAAACCAAAAATGTACTGCAGCACAGGGGCGGACTGACAACTCATGGGGCCCCCGGGCAATAGGGGATCATGAGGCCCCTGTGTCCTCGCCCACACTCAAACCACACCCAAAAAAGCCTATGAAAGCTACCAGGGGCATCTCATGGGGCCCCTTACTGACCCCGGGCCCTAGGGCAGTGCCCGAGTTTTCGAATGGTCAGTCCGCCCCTGCTGCAGCACCATTAACCACTTGCCCTCCAGAGGATTTACCCCCCTTCCTGATCAGGCCATTTTTTGTGATACGGCGCTGTGTTACTTTAACTGACAATTGCGCGGTCATGCAACACTGCACTCAAATTAAATGTATGTCCTTTTTTTAGAGCTTTCTTTTAGTGATATTTGTTGCGCTATAAACAAAAAAAGACCAACAATTTTGAAAAAAATATATATATTTTTGACTTTTTGCTATAAAACATATCCAGTGAAAACATTTAAAAAATCAAATTTCATCATAAATTTAAGCCAAAATGTATTCTGCTCCATGTCTTTGCTAAAAAAAATCCCAATACGTGTAAATTAATTGGTTTACGTGAAAGTTATAGCGTCTACAAATGGCGGTATATATACTGTAATTTTTATATTTATTGCTTTATACTAGTAATGGCGGTGATCAGAGACTTATAGCGGGACTACGACGGGCATTCTGACACTGGGGAGGAACTGACTAACTGCCACTGACATCCCCACTGACACTAATACAGTGATCAGTGCTAATAAAAAGCACTGACACTGTACTAATGACACTGGGCAGGAAGGGGTTAACATCTGGGGCAATCAAAGGGTTAACTGTGTGCTGTTTTACTACGGAAACATACTGCTATGTATTTCTCTGCTGTACAGGATAATACACAGCAGCATGTTGTTTCTTTCAGGGGAGAGACCTGTGTTGTGTACACACAGGTCTCTCCCCTGTCACTGTTTCTCAGCAATCGACGGGTGCCGGCGGAGAATCTCAGTGATTGACATCCGTAGCCGCCAATGGCGGTGCGGGTAGGGCCACGCACACCCCCTACCCAGAAATGCAAATCACGTATATATACGTAACTTTGCGCAGCCCTGCCACCCTGTAGCAGTATTTCTGCTATAGGGCGGAGGGCAACTGGTTAAGGTGCCATGACAGGAGCACCCATCCTTTCAATCTACTGCTGAAGCTCCCAGACTTCTGGGTGTCAGACACACAGGCAGACTGGCCCTGTAAGTTTCAGCTATGTAGTTATCAGTGCCTGAGTGACCCTCTGCTAGGATTAAACATTGCATAGGCATTGCTACTTTTATTTAGGGGATGATTCACACCAGATGCAGTCCAATGCGGGTTTTTTTATGCATCAAAAATGCATGCACAGTGTTTTCCATGTACTCCAATGGCCCTAGTTCACATTAGAGCAGTCAATTCCATTCAGTTTCCAGTGCAGAAAAAAAAGTAGAGCATGCTGCATTTTTCCTGCACAGAACTGAACTGGAACATAGCAAACTGCATCAAAAGTGCACCGAAAATGCGTATGGTGTGAACTGGAAGCAATAATTTATCTGGAATGCATCCGGAGTGCGTTTTTGTGGTGTGAACTGGCCCTTAGTCACCAGTCACACTGCTGTGATTTAAAATTTGCACGATTTGTGTGCAATTCAGCGCGATTTCAGGTGAGATTTCTGAAGACGTTATTGCTTGTGAAAATTTTCAACGATTTCTTGCAATTTGCAGTGCGATTTCCGTTATATTCTATGTATGTGAAATTGCAAAAAAACTGAAGAAAAAGTCATGCAAGAACTACTTTAGAAATCGTGCTGCAGAAAATCGCAAATGTTAAGACACTGACATTCACATTCATTAGATGCAATTTCAGGTGCGATTCTAATTTGCAAAAATGAAAATTGAACCCTGAAATTGCACCGGAGTGACCGGGCACTTAGTCAGCACAAGATCTCCAACAGGTTCCAGATTATATGAAAATATCTGTATGTAAGCAAAAAAATGGATGTGATATCAATTATAATAAATTGACAAATCAATCCATTAATGGCTTACTGCATCGTGCCACACTGATGTGCAAAACACAAAATTTCTAAATATAATTGGAGCCGCTATTTTAAACAAAATTAAACAGTGTATAAGTGATGGAAATACCATAAACAGCGCTCTCAACCCTGAAATAAAATCAAAATGTAGTACATCTGCAAATAAATAAAAGGAATGTGCTAATTAAGTAAATAATACAAAGTGAATATAAGAAAAAATATAAAATATAAAATAAAAAAATATTAAAATAAAAAATTATGCAAAAAAAGTGTCCATAAATAATGTCCAAAAAAGATTTGTAATTATTGTCCACACTATGTTAGAACCACCAGCAAAAAAAATGTTTATAAATCACCCAACTGAGCTCAAAAAATAAAACAAATACCTTTTTTGCTCTGGGCAATATATAACAAATCAATTCTTGAATACAATACTGTGTAAATCAACGAATGAATTTTCCTCCAATGAAAAATATTACTGTGTGAATCAACGAACGAATTTTCCTCAGATGAAAAACCACCATTCAAGGATATAGCAAGGATATATCGCAATCCGATTCTTAAATGCAAGAAACGAACACATTTTCCTCAGATGAAACTCCACCATTCAAGGGTGTAGGTAATTTCCAGGAATATATCTCACGACTCTTTCGTATACTTCCATACCATAGGGACCATGTTTAAAGGTAAGAAAAAAGAATCATGGTGCAGCAAGTTTTAAAATTGTAACAAACTTTTTAATGAACGAATAAAACTCACAAGTCAGGTGTCTCCACCGACACCAGTTTTACAAGCATGTCTTTAGGCAATCGTGCACGAACATATCTTTGTTTGCTCTGGATCTCAGACGTCAGCATCCAGCAAGCCACGCCCTACACGTTTCGTCACCACGACGTCCTCACGGGGCGGTCTCAGTACATCTGCAGTCTGCAAACAATCTCCAGCTCTCACAGTGGCGTCTCACCAGCCGCTCTCAACAACAGATGACGCGGTTGTGGTCACATGGTCCAGCCACGTGGTAACGGCGTACGTGATGACGTCACTGCTCGATCGCGCCCTTACGCGTTTCGTCACACGACTTCGTCTGAGGGTGTCAGATTCCAGATTAGGTAGACGGGTGACGCAGTGAAGGCAAAAGCACTGAAATAGTCTACAGCTAAGTTTTAATTTGTTAAGAATACCCTTACGGGTTTATTTTTTTTAAAAAAACACCATCCTCTAACTACGTCCAGGCAAAATAAAGGCCATTAAAGACTTGCAGCAACTTATTGAAGTTGAAGGGCAAGTTGTTGAATAGGCATTGATAAAGATGTATCCAAAAATACAGCAGGAGAGCAATCTATTGCATCATTATTAATGAAATGAAATGGAAAGAGACTTTGCCGAAATGTTTTCTTAAAGCAGACTTCTTTGCAAATTGCAAAACACAAAAATGAAACATTTATCAGGGAGCTGTTTTAGCTGCAAAATGTTTTGTATCTCTGTCTATCCAGTTTTGTGATTTGTACAGCTCTGCTCCACAGCACAGCCCTGTAGAACAGAACAGGAGACATGACTTTTCTCTGCTGCATTTAAGTAACACTTACAGGAGATGCCCTCCTCCAAGCCTGTGGACTGGATTGGACAGTGAAAGGAGAAGCAGCAAACTGATAGGCTCATCTTTCTGTCACTTTGTTCACACCTACTATCAGCATGTTCCTTGTTAGCACATGAGCACTGCAGCACAACTAGTTAATTGGGCTGCTTCTCCCTTCCCCAGTCTGTACTCTGCTGTGAGAGGCTAATACCAAATCAAATTCAGGTATTTACACTGCTTGTATTTAACGACTTCCCAGCCGTAGGACGTCATATGATGTCCTGGACTTGAAATGGTGATACCAGGATGATGCCTGCAGTTGCCTGCAGTTGGCATTTAACCACTTGCTGTCCGTAGGACATCATATGATGTCCTGGACTTGAAATGGAGATACCGTGATGATGCAGTTACCAGCATCATCTTGGTATTTTTTTGGGCAAAAGTAAAAGCAATCCTAGCAGCTAATTAGCCTATGGATTGCTTTTACAAGCAGTGGGATGTGCAGGGGCGGACTGACCGTTCGAGCACTCGGGCACTGCCCGAGGGCCTGGGGTCAGTAGGGGGCCCCATAAGATGCCCGTTACCTTTCATTGGCTTTTTCGGGTGTGGGCGAGGACACAGGGGACCCATGATCCCCTATTGCCCGGGGGCCCCATGAGTTTTCAGTCCGCCCCTGGGGACGGGTAACCACACACCCCACCATTACCACTCTCCAGTGCCTTTCCAGGCTTTCCCGTGCGATAAGGGCCCAAGACAGAAACTGGTGTTATTGACAGCTTACCATAGAGCTGAATGGGGACCAGAATGTCCCCGGTCATATCTATCATATTAAAAACCGGAAGCAACAGATATTTTGGCAATCCTGGTTTCTCCAGCTATCAACAAAGCTATTTTTCGCTTGGGAAAGCATTTGGTCACACTGATCTTGATGGGATCAGATGCTTTTAAGGGCGGAGGGTAGAAGAGAGATCTGGGGTCCCCAGATCTCTCAGTAAGGAGTACCTGTCATTGGTTATTGTTGTCACAAGGGATGTTTTCCTTGTGAAAGCAATAAAAGTGATAAAAAAACAATGTAATAAAATAAACAATTTAGAAAAATTTAAAGTGCCCCCGCACCAACCCTCCCCCCCCCCCCCGTACTCACGCACACAGGTGGACGCATATGTAGGTTGCACAAGCATTTGTAAACCATGTGAGGTATCACCAAGAATGTTTTAGTGAGAACAATATTTCTAGCACCAGTCCTCCTGTGTAACTCTAAACTGGTAACCTGTAATGGTTTTTAAAGCGTTGCCTATGGAGATTTTTAGGTGTCGTAGTTTGGCGCCGTTCTGTGGAAGTGCACAATTCTTAAGTGTGGCATGTTAGGTATCTGCTTACTCAGCATAACATCATCTTTTATATTTTACCAAACAATTAGGTATTATATTGTGTTTATGTGCACTAAAATGCATTAAATTGTATTTCTTTCCAAAAAAAATTGAAATTTTAAAAAACTGCTGGGCAAATATCATGTGACATAAAAAAATTGCAAAACCCACCATTTTATTCTCTAGGGCCTAAGCCAAAAAATATATAATGTTTGGTGGTTCTAAGTAATTTTCTAGCAAAAAATTGATGATTTTTACATGTAGGAGAGAAATATCAGAATTGACAGGTAAGGAAGTAGTTAAAAATATTTTGGCAGCTCCATCTCTCCTGTATCAGTGAGCAGTGGCTGTAGGGGAGAAGAGGGATCACTGCCAATGGCTGGGCTGCGGTAACCTATAGGTGATAGCACTGCTCTTGGAATTCTCAGCCACTATCCCTCCATCCCCACAGCTGTGGAATCACGTGACCAGACTGAGAAAAGTATACATATCTTTTTTTACATAGGGTAGGTAGCATAGGTAGCCGGGGGGGATGGAACATTTTTAAGGAATAGTTAGTGTTAGGCAGGAATTCAACTAAGTAGCACCTACAGGTCTTGTCCCTCCCCGAGCACGTGACTGGACGGTGAAAGGAGAAGCAGCAAACTGATGAGCTCATCTCTCTGTCACTTTGCTATCTCCTCCTATAAGTGTGTTCTATGTTAGTGTAGGGGCACTACAACACAGCTTATGGGCTTCTTTATGAGCTCTGCTTCAATTTTTGTAAGTGCAAAGCTTTGTTTCACTTACAAAAAAAATATTGATAAGAGAGAACGGGTCCATAGATGGGCAACCAAAATGGTGACAGGTCTGGGGGATAAAACATATCATGAGAGACTTTAGGAACTTAATATGTACAGTCTGGAGGAAAGAAGGGACACAAATTAAACTTTTAAAGTGGTAGTAAACTCTTTTTTAATACTTTTACCAACAGGTAATTTTATAATAAAGCTTACCTTTACCTGTAGGTAAAATGAATATCTCCTAAACGTGCACCATTTAGGAGATATTAGCTGTTTTTGATGCATACTGAAGGAACGGCATACCCGCGCCATTCCTTGCACTGTGCCATGGCCTGGGATTCCCGCGCATGCGGTGGAGACGTCATCGTGGCTCGGCCAGTCAGACGGCCGGAGGGAGGAAGAGCGGGTGAAGATGGAAGCACTGTCAGTGGTGACAGTGGACTGCTGGAGGCCTTCGTTTTAAGGTAAGTCCTTCATAGTGTGCTAGTATGCAATGTATACCAGCACATTATGACATTACCTGGCAGGAAATTTTATTTTTACCTGTGGTTTACTACCGCTTTAAATACATCAAAGTGTGAATAGGGTTCAGGAAGGCAGGATTTTCAATGTGATGCCAAGATCAAGAACACGGGAACATGATCTCAAACTATCAGAAGGAAAGTTCAAAACTAATCTTAGAAAGTATTATTTTACTGAAAGGGAAGTTGATGCTTGGAATAGACTTCCAGCAGAGGTAGTGAGTCAGTCAACAATAAGTGGATGGATTCAAACATGACTGGGACAAACATAGATCTATACTCAGAGAAAAAAAATATGTATAAATAAATATATATGCGTAAAAGAAAAATGAAGACTCGATGGAGCACTTGTTTTTTTTTCTGCCTTCACTCATAGGTTTCTATCTTTGCTGTACAGCTACTGTGAGAGGGTGATAGAAAATGAAATTCACTTACTTGCACTGACCGCATTTCACAAAAAAAAGTCCTCATACTGGATGTTTTTACAGCGGCTGCTTTTGGTTTTTGATGTTTTTTTTCTACAGCCAGTAAACCCCCCAGCATGTTATCCTATGTGTCCATGCATGCATAGACTGTAATCAATGTTTTTTGGCAGGGGCGTTTTTTGGCTGGAAAAAAAAACAGGACTAGTAGGCTTCTAGACGAGTTTTTTAGCTGTAAAAATGCTCTAACACTGAAAAACGTTGTAAAATGCAGTAAAACACGGTAAATCGCGTTAAGGCTCCATGTACACTAGCCTACCCTGACCGCCGGCCACGGGAAATGGCGAATCATGGCAAAACGCAGGATCTCGGTACTGCGATTTTGTCGCATTTTGCATTTTCCCGTGGCCATCGGTCAAAACGTTCCTATCTGGAATGCGATTCTTCTGCGTTCAGGAGAGGGACGTTTAGCCTCACCTAACCGTGGCAGCTGCTAAACGCTGCTAAAAGCCTATGTGTACATGGACAGGCTTTTATAAAGTTGAGTTTAGAAGCTTTTGCAAAAAAATGCCAAATGCTCCTAAACTCAAGTTTAGCAGCTGCTCGTGTACATGAGCCCTAAATCACGGCAAACCAGCGTTTTTGGACATTTTTTTGAGAAAAAAAATATATTTTCTGGTACAAAAAAACGCTAAAAAACGCAAACGCAAAAAATACGTCAAAACACTACTGCAAAAACACTAAAAACATATAAAAACTCAAGTTTTAACGTGACTTTACACAGCTAGCATTACCAGCGTTAGCAAAACGCCCAGTTTATGATGTATAAATGTGTCTTTTATACTGTACAGTAACTTCCTGAAATTCAGCTTTATAACTTCTGCTTTAAGCCTCATACATATGATAATATTGGATGAATGATCGTCTGTTTTTTGTTTTTTTGCATGCTAGTTTCCATATTGAAAAAGAAGAGGTTGCTCAATTTCAGAAAATTCTTATACGACAGAATAAAACTTTGGAAGTGATGTAATGTATTATATTGCATTTTATTGTATTTTCAGACGATAACTGTGCTGATTAAACGAAATTCGTACGATCTGACACCGTACTAGAAAAATGCTCGTGTTCATCCCTTAGGATAATTTTGGATGAACTGTCATGATTGGCTCTTGAAAGCTGTGTACTAAAGATTAGATTACCATATAATTGTTTCGAAAATTAAATTTTTCGTACAACTTTCTCATCATGTGTACTAGGCTTTAATTATGACTAGGAGTCCCAATCATGTGTCTTTTCTCCTACAATGATGAGTGTTTTGTCATGCAACCTGTTTTAGCAATGGACCTTGATCCTCCTAAAATATGTTTTAATTTGATGTACATGTTTGAAGGATCAAATCAGATGTATAGTATCTAGGATTGGGAACAAGACAACAGAGCCATGCTATGGGAACACCTGTACACCAACTCCAAATGTCACCCCCTCCCTCCTTCCCATGACCCCCCAGGAATTCATGGCCTGTCCGGATGTCAGTGCTAAAGTTAGATCATAGACGCAGTCTTCTGTTTTGTTGGGGATTGAATAGGAGTATAAATATCTCTAGTAATGTGGCCAGTTAGATGATTGCAACACAAGAACTGGAGGACATCCAGATGATTAGGAGCTATTCAGCATTCTATGAGTTCTGCTCAGACAAAGTATGCTGTGTCCTCACAATGATGAATAGGACTTTACCCATGAACATAATGTCATTCGGCATTTGGTAAGGATGTTTTTGCCACCTGGGACAAATAACCATTAGAGAAGATTAGTGGACTGTTGTTAATATGGTAATACTCCAACTGGGGGCTGTTTACAAATAATTGGGTTATTATTTCAGAAATAACAATGCTCCCATCAGGAGAACTAAATCATTTTGGAGCAATATCCTCGTTCCATGCAGCCCTGATTCAAATAATACTGTGTTGATTTTCAAGTCCCCAAAGAAGAACAATTGGTCAAAATTGGGTATGTGTCAGGAAAACCGAGTTCATGCCAATGCCCTAGGAACTGCGCATGGAACTGTCCATGGACCTGTGCACAGATTCAGGGCCATGAAGGTGAGCATGCATGTTTGAATTGACTTTGGCTCCCAGTGGTCTATTTAATACCTGCAAGATCAATGTTGAGTGGTCATGTGTGACCTTATCTTCTGATTGCTTCTGCATTTGACCTGGCTTCATTTGACTTCATTTTTTCCTGATAGTCCATTGCTGACCCGACCTTGTCTCCTACCTGTTGATTCAGTACTTCTGCTGCCTGCCTTATACTGACCTTGGCCTGGCCCTGTCCTGGCCTGTCTTCTTACTCCGGATTTTGTACCTCTGCCTCCCAATTGTTGCCAACCCCTGCCTGCCTGACCACACTCAGGACCTATGAACCTACTCAGGAGCATAGGTCTCTACAGACCTATGCTAGCCAGAGCAACTTCTGGCCATGATTTCATATAGGCACATATGCCCTGTTATACCCTGTCACCAATTCCAGGGGAAAGAGGACAGGAGGTGTAAAGAAAGCCCTTTCATCAATTCGGCCTCGATCAGGTTAAATTTGGAGCAGATTTCCACCCTGTCCCTTCCCCTTGTCCAATCAGAAAACACTTTGCATTCATTGGGAAGATGCAAAGTGCTCTCTGAATGGTGACCATATCGAGTGGGCAACCACCTGTGTTCACAGGTATTTGAGGTGCCTACTACAGTGATTTCCAACTTCTACAGGGATCCCACAGGTATGGTATAAATATACTTACCTTGGTCCAATCCAAGCTAGACCAATGTAACTATGTAAAAATGACATAACCTAAACTTCATCTTTAATATGCCCTAGGTTTCTTATTGTTGTGGTTTGAGCCCCTAGGACAAATTTGAAGCTAGAATCCTAAAAATATAACACTGTAGGGCAGCGGTTCTCAACCTGGGGGTCGCGACCCCTTTGGGGGTCGAACGACGCTTCCACAGGGGTCGCCTAAGACCATCGGAAAACACATATTTCCGATGGTCTTAGGAACCGAGACACCGCTCCTCGCCGCCGCCACCGCCACCGCCGTCTCCAGGTGTGGGCGGGATGACATGCCGCCCCTGTCATCTGGACACACCTCGAGATCAATCCTCGCCTGTGATTGGCCGCCGGCACTGTAGCTCAGGAGAGGCACACAGGCGGCCAATCACCGGCAAGGAGGTGGAGCTTGGAGAGGAGGAGCCGAGCGGCACCGCGAAGATCGAGCGAGTGAAGAGGAGGAGAGCGGCCGGAGAAGGAAGACATCTGACAGGTAAGTGTCGGTACCATGGGAGAGGGAGGGAGCGAGCGAGCCCAGGCTGGAGCAGGGGTCTGCAAGGTAAGTATCATTGGTGTCAGTAGGAATAGTGCCCCATCATTGGTGTCACTAATACCAATGATGGGGCACTATTCCTCCCACTGACACCAATGATGGGGCACTATTCCTCCCACTGACACCAACGATGGGGCACTATTCCTCCCCCACTGACACCAAGGATGGGGCACGATTCCTCCCCCCACTGACACCAACGATGGGGCACAATTCCTCCCCCCACTGACACCAAGGATGGGGCACTATTCCTCCCCCCACTGACACCAAGGATGGGGCACTATTCCTCCCCCCACTGACACCAAGGATGGGGCACTATTCCTCCCCCCACTGACACCAAGGATGGGGCACTATTCCTCCCCCCACTGACACCTATGATGGGGCACTATTCCTCCCCCCACTGACACCTATGATGGCGCACTATTCCTCCCCCCACTGACACCAATGATGGGGCACTATTCCCCCCACTGACACCTATGATGGGGCACTATTCCTCCCCCCACTGACACCAATGATGGGGCACTATTCCTCCTCCCACTGACACCAATGATGGGGCACTATTCCTCCCACTGACAGCAATGATGGGGCACTATTCCTCCCACTGATACCAATGAAGGGGCACTATTCCTCCCACTGATACCAATGATGAGGCACTATTCCTCCCACTGACACCGATGATGGGGCACTATTCCTCCCACTGACACCGATGATGGGGCACTATTCCTCCCACTGATACCGATGATGGGGCACTATTCCTCCCACTGACACCGATGATGGGGCACTATTCCTCCCACTGACACCGATGATGGGGCACTATTCCTCCCACTGACACCGATGACGGGGCACTATTCCTCCCACTGATACCGATGACGGGGCACTATTCCTCCCACTGACACCGATGACGGGGCACTATTCCTCCCACTGACACCGATGATGGGGCACTATTCCTCCCACTGACACCGATGATGGGGCACTATTCCTCCCACTGACACCGATGATGGAGCACTATTCCTCCCACTGACACCTATGATGGGGCACTATTCCTCCCACTGATACCGATGATGGGACACTATTCCTCCCACTGATACCAATGATGAGGCACTATTCCTCCCACTGACACCAATGATGGGGCACTATTCCTCCCACTGACACCGATGATGGGGCACTATTCCTCCCACTGACACCGATGATGGGGCACTATTCCTCCCACTGACACCGATGATGGAGCACTATTCCTCTCACTGACACCAATGACGGGGCACTATTCCTCCCACTGATACCAATGACGGGGCACTATTCCTCCTCCCACTGATACCAATGACGGGGCACTATTCCTCCCACTGACACCGATGATGGGGCACTATTCCTCCCACTGATACCAATGATGGGGCACTATTCCTCCCACTGATACCAATGATGGGACACTATTCCCCCCCACTGATACCAATGATGGAGCACTATTCCTCCCACTGACACCAATGATGGGGCACTATTCCTCCCACTGATACCAATGATGGGGCACTATTCCTCCCACTGATACCAATGATGAGGCACTATTCCTCCCACTGACACCAATGATGGGGCACTATTCCTCCTCCCACTGACACCTATGATGGGGCACTATTCCTCCTCCCACTGACACCTATGATGGGGCACTATTCCTCCCACTGATACCGATGATGGGACACTATTCCTCCCACTGATACCAATGATGAGGCACTATTCCTCCCACTGACACCAATGATGGGACACTATTCCTCCCACTGACACCGATGATGGGGCACTATTCCTCCCACTGACACCGATGATGGGGCACTATTCCTCCCACTGACACCAATGATGGAGCACTATTCCTCCCACTGACACCGATGATGGGGCACTATTCCTCACACTGATACCGATGACGGGGCACTATTCCTCACACTGACACAAATGATGGGGCACTATTCCTCCCACTGACACCAATGACGGGGCACTATTCCTCCCACTGACACCAATGACGGGGCACTATTCCTCCCACTGACACCAATGAAGGGGGCACTATTCCTCCCACTGACACCAATGACGGGGCACTATTCTTCCCACTGATACCAATGATGGGGCACTATTCCTCCCAATGACACCAATGATGGGGCACTATTCCTCCTACTGCAAAATTACAGTTATGAAGTAGCAACGAAAATAATTTTATGGTTGGGGGTCACCACAACATGAGGAACTGTATTAAGGGGTCGCGGCGCTAGAAAGGTTGAGAACCACTGCTGTAGGGGTTCATAAAGCATGAGATAATCTATTAGTTACTAAATAAAATCTTTATTGAAAAAGCAATGCACACCCCATCAGCTCATAAATCAATATAAATTTAAAAGAGACAGAATATCAACCAAAAATCCAGAAAAAACACTTGATACAAATGTTATCAACTGAGTTGCAGTTCAGTAAGTAAAATAAGTATTTGATTCCCCTACCAACCAACACTAATTCTGGCTCCCACACACTGGCTATATGCTCATGTGGTACACAGATTAGTTCTGTCAATTTAAGAAGGTGCTCCTAACGACAGCTCGTTATGTGTAAAAAAGACACCTGTCCACAGAATTTCTTTTTTCCATTCAAACCTCACCACCAAGGGCAAATTACTAAAAAGCTGCCAATGGACGTCAGGGACAAGATTGTAAACCTGCAAAAGGCTGGAATGGGCTACAAGACCATCAGCAAGAAGCTTGGTGGGAAGGAGACAACTGTTGAAACAATTATTCACAAATGGAAGAAATACAAAATAACCAACAATCTTCCTCAGTCTGGAGCTCCATGCAAGGTTTTACTTTCACATGCAAGATTTTGCCTCATGGGGTAAGGATGATCATGAGAAAAGTGAGGGATCAGCCTAGAACTTCACGGCTTGTGAATGATCTCAATGCAGTTGGGACCACAGTCACCAAACAAACCATTGGTAACACAATACACTGCCATGGATTGAAAACCTTCAACGCTCACAAGGTCCCCCTCTTCAAGAAGGCACATGTACAGGCCTGTCTGAGGTGTGCCATTGAATATCTACATGATTCAGAGAAGGATTGGGAGAAAGTACTGTGGTCAGATGAGACAGAAATTTAGCTCTTAAATTAACTCGACTCGCCAAGTTTGGAGGAAGAAAAATGCTGACTATGACCCTAAGAACACCATCCCTACAGTCAAGCACGGAGGTGGAAACATTATGTTTTGGGGCTGTTTCTCTGCTAAAGGTGCAGGATGAGGGGCCAATGGACGGGGCCATGTATTGTAAAATTTTGGATGAGAGCCTTCTTCCCTCAGCCAGAACACTAAAGATGGGTCGTGGATGTGTCTTCCAGCATGACAATGACCCACAAAATACTGCCAAGGCAACAAAGGAGTGGCTCAAGAAGCACATTAAGGTCCTGAGTGGCCTAGCCAGTCTCCAGACCTTAATCCTATAGAACATTTATGGAGGGAGCTGAAACTTCGAGTTGCCAAGCGACAGCCTAGAAGCCTTAATGATTTAAAGATCTGTAAAGAAGATTGGACCAAAATCTCTCTTGAGATATGTGCAAAGCTGGTAACCAACTACAAAAAACATCTTACCTCTGCTTGCCAACAAGGGTTTCTCCACCAAGAACTAAGTCATGTTTTGCTTGGAAATGAAATACTTATTTTACTCACTGAACTGCAACTCAATTTATGACATTTGTATCGTGTTTTTTCTGGATTTTTGGTTGATATTCTGTTTCTATCATTTAAAGTACACCTATGATAAAAATTATAGAACCTTAATTTCTTTGTAAGTGGGCAAACTTACAACATCTACAGGGGATCAAATAATTATTTTCCCAATTGTATATTGATAAATTATGTATTTTATGTAAGGTGATCAAAACCCCCTTAATGCCTTTTCGCAAGAAAGAATACATTCATAATTTAATTTATTCAAAAGGTAAAGAGAAATAAAGGGAACAGACATCCACAAAAACAGAGGCTTTAAACATTCCCTAATCCAAACAAATCTAAAATATTAAAGCCCTACTCCGGACAAAATATGACCCCACCCCTCCCACCCACCTCTAAGCTATCCAGTGTAGCACCTTCCTAGTTTACTAGGGTAGGTAAATTTAGTTTAGCTCCCCTATAGACAGAGGAGCAAGAGTTAAAGGAAAAGTTCACCTTTACACAAAAAAATAATAAATGCACATTTTTTTGCAGGTAAAAAAATATGCATTTATTATTTTTTGTTGCAGGAGCCTGGGAAGCATTGCAGCAGCATTCAACAGATCACTAGTGCCATGCAGGTCTCCTGCAGACCTGTCAGTATTTCTGCTTGCCTGTACGGGATGTACAGGCAAACAGATATACTGACAGGAAAACTCAATGAACTACCGCGGTGCTCTACAGCGCCGTGGTAGTTCATTGCGAACTACAAACCGACAGCCGCTGGGGGAATGCAGTTCTGGCACCTCCAGCTCTTAGTGTATGTAATGACAAGGGGTACTGGGTTGTGCTGGAGGGTCTATTGATGGTGTTTGCTGGGGAATCTATTGCAGTTGGAGGAGATCTATCTTTGCGTGGGTGTCTATTGTTGCTGGGGAGGGCTATTGTTGCTGGTGGAGCATCTATACTTGCTGGGTGGAGGGATCTTATGTCCCTGGGGTCAATTGTTGCTGGAAGGGATCTACTGTTGAGGGAGAGGTCTATTGATGCTGGCTGCTGGGAGAACTTGCTGCTGCTAGGGGTCAGTTGTTGCTGAAGGGTCTATTGTTGCTGGGGAGGGTTATTGTTGCTGGTGGAGCATCTATACTTGCTGGGGTGGAGGGATCTTATGTCCCTGGGGTAAATTTTTGCTGGAAGGGATCTACTGTTGAGGGAGAGGTCTATTGATGCTGGCTGCTGGGAGAACTGTTGCTGCTGCTAGGGGTCAGTTGTTGCTGAAGGGTCTGTTGTTTCTGGGGAGGTCTATTGTTGCTAGTGGGAAATCTTTTGTTCCTGGGGGAGAGGGGTCTTATGTTCCCGGGGAGAGATCTACTGTTGAGGGAGAGGTCTAATGATGCTGGCTGTTAGGAGATCCATTGTTGCTGCTGGAGGTCTATTGTTGCTGGGGTGGATCTATTGTTGCTGGGGTGGCATTTTGTTGCAGGGGGTCCATTGTTAATGGGGGGGGGGTCTATTGCTGCTGGAGGGTTCTATTGTTTTTAACTGCAGGGGATTTATTTTATTACTTTTCTTGTTATGAAAAACAAATTACAAAATGATTCTTGGTTCTGATACTTTGTTGTACGGTGCTCAGAGGTGGGTAGGGGGCAGAAACAAGGAGTGACTCAGAAAAGGGGAGTTCCTACACCTATTCTTTAAAAAAAAGCTCTGGCTGTAATGGAGCACATAATGTAAATGGGTCCAAAATGAAAGGTTGCCTTTACACAGCACCCCTTAATAGATGGTAGCATGCAGTAAGGCACATCCCTTAGTACAATGCATAAAGTGAATGGGACTTGTAATAAAAGGGTTCTTAGTATAACAAAGCTGAAAAAACCCTCCCATAGATAACTGTGTGATTCAGGCTCTTCAGTCTTATAGCTGTAGCTAAAAATATTTTCCTTGTCATCCTCCCTAGCTGGGGGTCATTATCGCAGCTTCAGAGAACCATCTCTGAATGTTACACAGGATACAACCGTCATGCAGAGTCACAAAATTGCGAACATCTCTGCCAGTAAGGAGCATTTTGTCTTCTATTTGCTGGCTTCTCTGAACATCATGTTTCTGTTATCTGTCACAAATTATTATATATTATCACCTATTTCCACACCAGTTGCAGGTGTTACTGTCCTTGCAGGATGAAGCCACAGTTGCGGGAAACGAGGAGAGATGATGGGCAAAGCTCACCATCTGATGAGACAGATGTGGAGGAAGCTAAGAATAAAAAATGATTAATACAATAGATAATCGGCCCAAAGGAATAACTGTAACTTGCTATTTACAAGAGAGGTGCAAAGTTAGAAGCAACAATGCAAAACAGGGTCAAGATGGCAAAGTGCATGCAGACACTGCAGAATATTACAAAACAGATTGTGAAAGCTGCACAAACATGGACTCTTCACAGCAATGCCTCTGTGGCTCAATCAAGGTAACATGTGGCTGCTTAGCATAGCAGGGCAGCACAGTGGCTAAATGGTTAGCACTTCCGCCTGGCAGTACTAGGGTCATTGGTTCTAATCCCAACCATGGCACCACCTAACTGGAGTTTGTTGTGCCTGTGTGGGTTTCCTCCCACACTCCAAAGACATGCTGGTAGGTTATTGGCCCCAGTATGTGTATGAATGTAAGTTGGGAACCTTAGATTGTACACCCCTTGAGGGTTAGGGACTGATGTGAATATACAATATATATGTAAAGCTCTGCGTAAATTGATGGTGCTATATACAATAAGTACCTGTAATAAATAAATAGTCTCTATAAAAGGAGTGCTCAACTTCTGGTCTGTGGCCCTTGGAGCCCTCTGCTGTCACCCTTGACATCAAACCAGGGAAGCACACTTCTATTATATCCAGCAGGTTTGAAACTGAAGATATAGTAGAAGTCTATGGCAAAGAGCAGCTAATCCTCAGGAAAGCCGCAGGTGCACTGTGGTAGGGTAAACTGCAGTGAATCAGTGTGGAAGCAGCCTTATAGACAGTAAGGGATCATTTAAATTTGAGCTTTGGGGTGCAGTAAGACCCCATAGTTGAGGCATGTTACTACACCCCCAACCTCTGGTGTAGCTTTAGGGCTCACAATGGTCACCTCACCCCACGCTCCAGAGGGCCCGTGCGGACTCCCTGTCATATTTTGCTTTACACTTGGACAGGAGGAGTGGTGGGAGTGGCATATACAGGAACTAATCCCCTCCATTTTCTTCCTGGCTCCTCCTTCCCTCCCTCCTGCCGGCATTCAGCGGCTGCAGGAGGAAAATGTTCATTAAGCTATTCAAAAAAAAAATCTAAATTCTGAACCATTTCATTTCATTGTATCCAAATCACTTACTTGACCCTCACTCTTCAAAAGGTTGAGCACCCCCGCTCTATAAGAACTAAGAGTCTACTTCAGTAAAACAGTTCAGAAAACAAACAGCTACTTGCAATTATCCTCATAAACAGCATCCCTCCCAGTGAAGTCCACTGTAGCTCTGATGACAAAGAAGAACAGCTGGAGAGATCCAAAGAAAAAAAGGCCACCCCTCTGGAACTACAGTACAATGGTAACAGTCAATGAGGGGCTTCCCACAGTAGCTCGGTGTTCCAGAGAAGCTGAGTACTATTAGGCTTCTGACTGGCTGCCCTTACACTGGTTATGACAGTGTAGGGTCACTCACCTGGCTGCAGAGAACTTGCCCAGCTACCTCTGCCCATTGGGTGTGTCATCTTTGAAGCTACCGAGGGAGGGAAGCTGATGAACTTATCTTACCAAAGCATGTACAGAAACACAGAAAGCTGTAAAAAAGTTAAAAGGGCTTGCGTCTGCATTTGAAAATGGTGAGTAGATGGGCACTGCACTCCACGTCAACTTGCTGTCCTTGGCAAATTTGCAGACCATTTAAATTCATCCTGCGCAGAGTGTACAGGGAGACTCTTAAAGTTAGTTCTGTGGGAATGCCTTAGGAGATACGTCTCAGTTCTATATTCTGGGGCAAGAGGTGACACTTCTCTGGTTTTAGGTGCGTTAATGGATGGTGGTTCAGAGGGTCAACATTGGGAGATTAGACTTGAGCTGGTTGACCATTGGGCTGTGAAATATTTTCTGGATTCATGGCTTCTCCAAGTCTTTAAAATAATGGTAGAAAAGAAGAGGCAACTATCACTGAATCTCTGGTGGCTCAAAAACATGGACAAGTTCTTCAAAATATTCTTATGGGCCTCTCTGTGGGTCTTAGTGGGTTTTAGGAATTTACATTGTAGGTGTCCAACTTTTTCTTGGGTTCCTTCTATTTGACTACTGTATATTGGCACTCTTGGAATGGGCTGTTGGAGGACAATTCCAGGGACTTCTGCCCATGGTGTTTGCAATTTTCTTTGCTGTTGAACTAGCACCTTGTCTCCATGTTGAAGGTCAAAGTCTGTGTCAAACGGTCCTTGTTCTACCAAAGACCAATCTTTCACAAATTGTTGGACTTCAGACAAGCTTGATTCAGCTTCCAAATTCAGGAAGTCAGTATATTCCAGTTTTAGTATGGGCAGTGTAGTCCATAGGTCTGTAAGGCCCAAGGAGTACAGCCAAACATACCATGGTAGGGTGAATGGCCTGTTTTGGGAATGTACTGTATCTTCTTCCCACAGCCAGAACACTGAAAATGGATCATGGATGTATCTTCCAGCATGACAATGACCCAAAACATACCACTAAGGCAACAAAGTAGTGACTCAAGAAGAAGCACATTAAGGTCCTGGAGTGGCCTAGCCAGTCTCCAGACCTTAATCCTATAGAAAATTTATGGAGGGAGCTGAAACTTCGAGTTTCCAAGTGACAGCCAAGAAACTTTAAGGATTTAAAGAAGATCTGTAAAAAAGACTGGACCAAAATCCCTCCTGAGATTTGTGCAAACCTGATAACCAACTACAAGAAATGTCTTACCTCATGTCATGTTTTGCTTGGGGATCAAATACTTATTTTACTCACTAAACTGCAACTCAATTTATAACAGTTGTATCATGTGTTTTCTTGTGGAGTTTTGGTTGATATTCTGTCTCTATCGCCTATGATAAAAATGATAGACTCTTAATTTCTTTGTAAGTGGGCAAACTTACAAAATCTGCAGGGGATCAAATAATTATTTTCCCCAATATATATATATATATATATATATATATATATATATATATATACACAGTTGCAAGAAAAAGTATGTGAACCCCTTGGGATTACGTGGAGTTTTGCATGAATTGGGCATAAAATGTGCTCTGAACGTCATCTAAGTCACAACAATAGAAGAACACAGTCTGCTGAACATAATACTACACAAACATTAGATGTTGCCATGGTTTAATTGCACATAACATGTAAACATTCACAGTGCAGGGAGGAAAAAGTATGTGAGACCCTAGCTTAATGACTTCTCCCAGAGCTAATTGGAGCCAGGAGTGAGCCAACCTTGACTCCAATCAGTGTGATGATATTGGATGTGTTGCTGACAGCTGTCCTGCCCTTAAAAAACACACACCTGTTTTGGGTTTACTGGTTTCAAGAAGCACTGTCTGATGTGAACCATGCCTCGCAGAAAAGAGCTCTTAGGAGACCTACGATCAAGAATTGTTGACTTGCATGAAGCTGGAAAGGGTTACATAAGTATCTCCAAAAGCCCTGATGTTCATGTGTCCATGGTAAGACAGACTATCTACAAATGGAGAAAGTTTAGCACTGTTACTACTCTCCCTAGGCGTGGTTGTCCTGTAAAAATGACTGCAAGAGCACAGCGCAGAATGCTGCATGAGGTAAAGAAGAATCCCAGAGTGTCAGCTAAAGACCTACAGAAATCTCTGGCACATGCTAACATTTTTGTTGACACATCTACAATAAGGAAAACATTAAACAAGAATGGAGTACATGGGAGGACACCACGGAGGAAGCCATTGCTGTCCAAAAAGAATATTGCAGCACGTTTGAAGTTTGCAAAAGAGCACCTGGATGTTCCACAGCACTACTGGCAAAATATACTGTGGACAGATGAAACCAAGATTGAGTTGTTTGGGAAGAACACACAACACTATGTGTGGAGAAAAAAAAGGCACAGCACACCAACATCAAAACCTCATCCCCACTTTAAAACATGGTGGAGGGAGCATCATGGTTTGGGGCTGCTTTGCTGCCTCAGGGCCTGGACGGATTGTTGTCATCGATGGGAAAATGAATTCCAGAGTTTATCAAGACATTTTGCAGGAAAACGTACGACCATCTGTCCGCCAACTGAAGCTCCACAGAGGATGGGTGATGCAACAGGACAATGACCCAAAGCGTACAAGTAATTCAACAAAACAATGGCTGCAACAGCACAGAATACGCCTTCTGGAGTGGCCCAGTCAGAGTCCTGACCTCAACCCGATTGAAATGCTGTGGCATGACCTTGAGAGAGCGATTCACACCAGACATCCCAAGAATATTGCTACACTGAAACAGTTTTGTGAAGAGGAGTGGTCCAAAATTACTCCAGATCGTTGTGCAGGTCTGATCTGCAACTACAGGAAACGTTTGGTTTAGGTTATTGCTGCCAAAGGAGGGTCAACCAGTTATTAAGTCCAAAGGTTCACATACTTTTTCCTCCCTGCACTGTGAATGTTTACATGTTATGTGCAATTAAACCATGGCAACTTCTAATGTTTGTGTAGTATTATGTTCAGCAGACTGTGTTCTTCTATTGTTGTGACTTAGATGACGTTCAGAGCACATTTTATGCCCAATTCATGCAAAACTCCACGTAATCCCAAGGGGTTCACATACTTTTTCTTGCAACTGTATATCCCTCCTAGGTAACTATGGAGAGCTAGACTCCAATGGTTAGATAGGGGCTAAACAGCAGGCCCAGGTGTAATTGTCGGACTGGGGTGAAATTATGGTCAGGGCTGAGAGGCTATGCAGGCCAGCCCCTCTGGAATTTACACCTGGTCTGGACCTTTGGCAGGAGTCTCTAGATACAGTGGGTGGATCTGAGGAGTGGCTGGCTGTTCTCTTGAGGGATCCCAGCCAATTCCCAACAGAAGGCTTGGCTGGGACACCCTTAAAAGTGTTGGAACCTGCTCAGTAGCACTCCCATAAATATGCAGATCAACCCCTCCTCACCTCCGCCTACTAACTTCTAGAAGTTCCTCCAAGTTTCTAGAGCAGGGGGAGGTACCAGAGCACAGACCTACAGAGCCCTCTAGCCTGACCTGAAGTAACCCTCTGTCTAAACCCAGGCTTCCAGCAAGAGAGTCTCTCTCTCTCTCGGCACCCGGCTGTGATGTCGCAAGAGTCACATCCTGGTGCCCACAGTTGCGATGCCGGCACCGGGGAGAGAAGAGGCAGAGTAGGGACAGCGTGGGTGAGCACATCGCTGGAACCTGGGACAGGTAAGCGTGTGTTTATTAAAAGTTAGCAGTTTTTGTAGCTGCTGACTTTTAATAAACACAACACTGACTGGAACTCCACTTTAAGTTATATGCAGCTCTGTTCTAGATGCAAAATAACACCTAGAGCTCCTAAAGCTAGCTACAGATGTTCACAATCTGGTTGCCAAAAGATATTTCCAAAGAAAAATTGTGGTACATGCATGTTTATATTGAGCACGTGTGCTTGCTTCTAGAGGGGGCGCTAAGCAGAGACTCCTTGGACTCCTTAGTCATACTTGAATGATGACACCTGTTTTTGTGCAAGAGCCAACTCATCAGTCAGCAAATTGGTGGAAGCAGGCAGTCTGCTTTATGTTAACAGCCTATTTCCAACTGTGTAGATGAGAAGAGATATGGTTTCATGTTTCTTGGACTATAGTGAGTCTTCTGACTCCTCTCAACAGCTCATGCACCAACTTAAACCTTAAAGGAGATCAAAAATTAAACTTGGTGCAATCTATTTCTGCTCCTCAACTTTGTAAAACAGCTGACCTTTTAATATATTGTTGTTGTTTTTTTTTAAATTAACCATTTTTAAAATGTTTTTATCTGGCCCTACCCCTGCCACCACTGGGGAAAAATTATATTTCTCCTCCTATTGCCTTCCGGGATACTCAGGTATCTCTGGAGGCATTACCTTCCATTATTATACAGATACCAGATTGCACACATGCGCATATAATTGCCTCCACATCATTAGGCGCCAGCTGCAGGAGCAGAATGAGACAGCCAGCTCCCCATGATGTAAACAATAAAAGTGGTGGCGCAGGACAGGACCTGGAGTATGAGAGCAGAGGATGGGAAAAGGACAATGCTGGATCCCTATGGGCTTCAAGTATATTATTATAGCATAAGAACATCAAAGATAAGTGGGGAAAAAAGACAATTTCATTGGGAGGGTGACATTCCTTCGGTGTATTTAGTCACAAATGTGCAGAGGTGACCAGAAAAGGGAAACAAAACCAGTAAACCCTAATTATATTTTGTACACTTTAAAACCATAGTAAACACCACGTAGACACTTATAATAAAGCTTACCTGGAGGTACAAGGAATATCTCCTAAATGTGCACTTTGATGTCACCAGGTGATGTCACTGGTGCAGCGCTCTGAGGCGACAACATATTTATGCCTCACTTTCAGAGCTCTGTGCCATGGTCGTGACTCGCATGTGCGGAATGACGTCACCACGGCTCGGTCATTCAAATGGCCAGAGCACACGAACTAAGAAGGTTGGATGAGGATGGAAGCCCTGTCAGTGGTGACAGCACACTGCTGGAGGGCTTCCTTTTTTAGGTAAGACTTACATATTGTGCTGGTACATGATGTGTACTAGCACATTATGATATTGTCTTACAGGGAAATTTTTTTTGTCAGCCTTTACTACTGCTTTAGGCCTCATGTACACTGTTTTTGGCGTTTTTTTGCCAAAACCTTTGAACTCAACTCAATAAAAGCCTAGGTGTCCATGTACACATCGGCTTTTACCAGAGTTTAGGAGCAGCAGAGTTTAGGGGCAGTTAAAAGTTCCTCTTCTGAATGTAGAATAATCACGTTCAGGAGAGGAACGTTTTGGCCAAAAAATGTTAAACATGGCAAAAACGTATGTAAACATGGATAAATGCGTCTAAACGCTAGCCGGGTTTAGTGCTTGGCTAGCGTCAATAGAAAATACTTTGGCAAATCAAATGAATAAATGTCCAAGTGCTAAACGCGGCAAAATCCATCTAAACGCTACTCGCGGTTAGTGTTTGGCTAGCGTCAATGGAAATTACTCTGGGAAATCAAATGAATAAATGTCCAAGGCTAAATGCGTCTAAACGCTAGTCGCGGTTAGTGCTTGGCTAGCCTCAATGGAAAATACTCTGGCAAATCAAATTAATAAATTGGACAGTGCTAAACGCAGCTAAATCTATCTAAACGCTAGTCGCAGTTAGTGCTTGGCTAGCGTCAATGGAAATTACTCTGGAAAATCAAATGAATAAATGTCCAAGTGCTAAACGCGGCTAAATGCTTCTAAACACGAGTTGCATTTAGTGCTTGGCTAGCGTCAATGGAAAATAGTCTGGCAAATCAAATGAATAAATGTCCAAGTGCTAAACGCGGCAAAATCCATCTAAACGCTAGTCGCGGTTAGTGCTTGGCTAGCGTCTTTGGAAAATACTCTGGCAAATCAAATGAATAAATGTCCAAGTGCTAAACGCGGCTAAATCCATCTAAACGCTACTCGCGGTTAATGTTTGGCTAGCGTCAATGGAAATTACTCTGGGAAATCAAATGAATAAATGTCCAAGGCTAAATGCGTCTAAATGCTAGTCGCGGTTAGTGCTTGGCTAGCATCAATGTAAAATACTCTGGCAAATTAAATTAATAAATGTCCAAGTGCTAAACGCGGCTAAATGCTTCTAAACACTAGTTGCATTTAGTGCTTGGCTAGCGTCAATGGAAAATAGTCTGGCAAATCAAATAAATAAATGTCCAACTGCTAAACACAGCTAAATGCGTCTAAATGCTAGGCGCGGTTAGTGCTTGGCTAGCGTAAATGGAAAATAGTCTGGCAAATCAAATGAATAAATGTCCAAGTGCTAAACGCAGCTAAATCCATCTAAAAGCTAGACGCGGTTAGTGCTTGGCTAGCGTAAATGGAAAATACTCTGGCAAATCAAATGAATAAATGTCCAATTACTAAACGTGGCTAAATCCATCTAACGCTAGTCGCGGTTAGTGCTTGGCTAGCGTCAATGGAAATGACTCTGGCAAATCAAATGAATAAATGTCCAAGTGCTAAATGCGGCTAAATGCCACGTTTAGCGTTTTTCTGCTGCCAGGAGGGTTTAACAACTAGGTGAGTTCATGTGCACATGAGGCCTTAGGCTCAGGGCTTGGCCCCTTCTCCTTTTCTTACCCTAGGCACAGGCCCACAAATGCTGTTATGGCAAACAGTTCTGCTGAGAGATAAAATACGAGTGACCAGGGAGACTCCAACCTAGCCATGGAAGACTCTCCCCTTTAAAAAACATTTAGGTTTTATGGAAGGTCCACTTTATAAAAATGACACAAAGTCAACCTCAAACCAGTTTCCCTTTAAATACTATTTTTACATGTAGACAAGTTATCATTTATAGCAGTGAATGAATCAGACCCAGCTGGGTATAATTCACAGAAATACACAGTGTAATTTATGTACATAATATAAAGACGCAGTGAAGAATGCACATATGATTAGGCCATAATTAGCATATTTATTTTTTTCTCTCCATTCTGCGTGGTATGTGAAAAAAATATATTTCCGAGTTATGGAAATTTTATTCCATAGGTTGTCTGAAGAGAAAGTCAGCTGTATGCGAGAAAATCATTTCTGCAAAACCCAAACCTACAATTACATATTTGAAGTAACTTTGTTCCCAAGATGAAGTTTCAGATTAAAGCTGAACTCCTGGTTTTACCTTCAGTCTTGCATGGTTGTAGAGGTCAGGGGTGTATTTACCACAAGGCAAACAAGGCACTTGCCTAGGGCAGCATTTTTCGGGGGGGGGGGGCAGCACCTCCCCCCAGAAGAAGGGATAAAAGAAGGGGCACGTGTACCATGGGTACCAGGTGGGATCCGAGAGAGTCTGCGGGCTGCTTGGTGGTGTATGTAGAGCCTGGCTCTCGCTCCCGGGGATGTCTGGAGCTGTAAAGATGAGTGTCTCTCTACCACCGGGGGGGGGGGGGTGTTGTTGGTCAATGTCATTCTCTCTCCACGGAAGGGGGAAGGGGGGTTGTGTTGGTCAGTGTCCGTGGGGGGTGGCCTAGGGCAACACAAAACCTAAATACAAAACTGGTAGAGGTTCCTTTCTAGTGCTGAAATGGATTTTTCTGCAAACTGTGAGCTTCTCAGTTGCAGTAAGTTAGACAGGACCTGCCTCATTTCCCAGCATCATCAAGCCCTTTCCCCAGCTAATCTGTCCCTGGTCCTCACCATTCGTTGGATTTCAGTTATTTCAATCATGGATGCTCAGTATTACACATGGGCAATTCCTAGGGAAGTCTGCATGCAGCTTCCAGACTGACATCAATCCATGAAGCCACTTTGATATTTGCACAACTCCTCCCAAGGGCCAATCCACTGCTTGCTTTAGGACTGAGGGCTCCTGAGAGGTGCTGTCAAGTTTTCAGGAAACTATGTAGCACCCTGACATCCCCTCCCATCATCATGATCTGCCTGCTTTGCATAGAAAATTACACAGCTCTGAAGAAGGGAGTACATCTTCCGAAACGTGTTAGCCTACCTCATTATGGGTCCACTGTCACTTTGGACCATCACCACAGACTCTGTATCTCTGTTTTTATCTCCCTTTGGTTTGTGAGTATGCATTTTTATGCTTTTAAATAAATGGTAATGCATGAAGAGAGAGCACCCTGTTCTGCTTTTGTGCACCAGAAAAGTACAGAGACCCACTGATTACATCAAAAATAATCTAAAATAAGGTATGTAATAAAAAAAAGGTTTTATTTAAAAAATGTTGATGAGGGGGCAGAGGAAAAACCAGGGAAGGCAAAATATAAACAAATTAAACTTCAGCTTTAGTCTGCCTATAGATTGGTGAAAGGATCACTTTAATGAAAAACATCTTTAGTTCATCTAATCTTCTTTAAAGTGATTAATATTCTATTATAACCCCTTTATGACAGTCTTCTACATATATGTGGGAGCACAGTGGGTGGGCCTTAAAAAGGAGCTCCACCAAAAAGGGGAAGTTCCACTTTAATTACTGGTCTCCTGCTCCCCGTGAGGAATTACCAGGTATCTGATTTTGACACAGGTACCCGCTCCCACTTCCGCTGCGACTGCCTACGCAGTTTGAAGCAGAAGTCGTCCTCCCCGTAGTCTTCTGGAACACATGACAAGTCCCAAAAGACTATGGGACCATTTACAAGGTGCAGCGCTACTCTCAGCCAGGTGCCCACACTTAGGATGACAGTGCTGGGGAGTGAGGATGGCTGATGAAAGTGGCTGCAGTGAGTACACCGAGACAGTGAGACAGGTAAGTGGCTGTTTTTTAAAAGTCAGCAGCTACAGTTTTTGTAGCTGCTGACTTTTATTTTTTTTACGTTTGACTCCACTTCAACTCCTAGCTGCTGCATATACACTATATTGCCAAAAAGTATTGGGACACCCCTCTAAATCATTGGATTCAGGTGTTCCAATCACCTCCATGGCCACAGGTGTATAAAATCATCACCTAGGCATGCAGACTGCTTCTACAAACATTTGTGAAAGAATGGGTCGCTCTCAGGAGCTAAGTGAATTCAAGCGTGGTCCCGTGATAGGTTGTCACCTGTGCAATAAGTCCATCTGTGACATTTCCTTGCTACTAAATATTCCACGGTCAACTGTTGTGGTATTATAATAAAGTGGAAGCAACTGGGAACAACATTAACTCAGCCACAAAGTGGTAGGCCACGTAAAATGATAGAGCGGGGTCAGCGAATGCTGAAGTGGACAGTGCGCAGAAGTCGCCACGTGTCTGCAGAGTTAATAGCTAAAGACCTCCAAACTTTGTGTGGCCTTCAGATTAGCACAACAACAGTGTGTAGAGAGCTTCATGGAATGGGTTTCCATGGCCGAGCAGCTGCATTCAAGCCTTAGATCACCATGTGAACTGCAAAGCGTTGGATGCAATGGTGTAAAGCATGACGCCACTGGACTCTAGAGAATAGTTACATAATTAGTCTGGCTGAAAAAAGACAAAAGTCCACCCAGTTCAACCAAAAAAAAAAAAAGAGTTAAAATCCTATACCCACCATTGATCCAGAGGAAGGCAAAAAAACCCAGCAAAGCACGATCAAATTTGCTCCTGCAGGGAAAAAAATTCCTTCTTGATCCCCTGAGAGGCAATCGGATATTCCCTGTGTCAACTTTAGAGCAGTGGAGATGTGTTCTCTGGAGTAATGAATCATGCTTCTCTGTCTGACAATTTGATGGACGTGTCTGGATTTGGCAGTTGCTATGAGACTGGTACTTGCCTGACTGCATTGTTGAGGATATCTTATATGCACATTTTTGACGCACTTCTGGTGAGTGCGCATTCTTTATACCCACATCCACTGTGTGATACACCGGATTTCCATTTTCACGCACTTCAATTGGATCTATTGGTTCCCCATGTGGCGTTTGAATCATTTTGGGACATTCACTCATTTTAATTCACTCAGTGTAATTCACTATTTTACATTCAATTTTATTGCTATTATATGTCTTTTTTATGTTCATTTAGCATGTTGTTTCAATATGTTCAACTATAAAATACTTGCAACTGTCAGTGGAAAAGCTTACTATGTGCCCCTCTCTGAATTCATTTTACTGAGGTTTCAATTCCCCTGACCCTGTTACCAAACCCTGACAACTGGTAATACGTTTTCCAGTGAAACGGACATATTGGCTAGCAGGTGTGCTGTCATTGGACATATCAACTAGTTTAGCTTAAGTATAAGATCAGGAAAGGCATGCCCCAGTAAAGAAAAAAGGTGAAATTATATCAGAAAGGGACACAGAATTAAGGATTTGCCCACCCTTGCTTGAGCTGCCATTCCACCTGGAGGACCATGGTAATGCTTTTCCTCACTTAGCCAGAGTGGAGAAGTCGGTAGTAACAGCTCTCATACAAAACCTCTGTAAGTACTGGATTTCACAGGGTGAATAACTTGCATGTAATGGATGAATAAGTGATTAGAACGTGTGATGACAAGCATGGAAGGCTTGGGCAGTCATGAAGGACAGCAAAGAACAGGCTTTGACAGGACCTGTACACTTTAGTGGTCACAACACAAGCAGAAGAAGCAATTAATTCATTGTCTGTCTATTGTCTCCATGACAATAGAGACTGCATTCAACTTCATTCAGCCTTCAAATTGCAGAAATTACCCAAGGTAAAGAAAACATAAAGCCAAGCAGTGGAAGAGAACTTATGTCGCCAGCACACTATGGAACAATATCAAATACCACAAATATGTTTTAAAGCGGTCGCATCGCAGTCAGTGCAGGTGCCACATTTTGGGGCCACAGAATTTTCTCATCACATGCCTGATAAAAGGGGTCTTGTGTGGCCCTGAAACATTGTACCTACATTACAATGTACAGTTGCAAAAAAAACAACAGTGCTAAACTCTCTCCATTTGTAGACAGTCTGTCTTACCATGGACACATGAACATCAAGGCTTTTGGAGATACTTTTGTAACCCTTTCCAGCTTCATGCAAGTCAACAATTCTTGATCGTAGGTCTTCTGAGAGCTCTTTTCTGTGAGGCATGGTTCACATCAGACAGTGCTTCTTGAAACCAGTAAACCCAAAACAGGTGTGTGTTTTTTAAGGGCAGGACAGCTGTCAGCAACACATCCAATATCATCACACTGATTGGAGTCAAGGTTGGCTCACTCCTGGCTCCAATTGGGTCTGGGAGAAGTCATTAGGCTAGGGCCTCACATACTTTTTCCTCCCTGCACTGTGAATGTTTACATGTTATGTGCAATTAAACTATGGCAACATCTAATGTTTGTGTAGTATTATGTTCAGCAGACTGTGTTCTTCTATTGTTGTGACATAGATGACGTTCAGAGCACATTTTATGCCCAATTCATGCAAAACTCCATGTAATCCCAAGGGGTTCACATACTTTTTCTTGCAACTGTAGATGAAGATATAATGGAGAGATTCCGTAAAAGGTGGGAAAAATGGGAAGAGTTTAGGAGATCAAATATGCAGAAACGAGAGAAATAGAGATGAGGGGACATGTATAATTAAATGTAGAAAGTAAGAAAAAAAAAAAGTGTAACAGGAAATCCTGACGACTTTCTTGTGGAGTAAAGAACGTGGAGCTAGGGGAAAAAAGATTGGGGGGGAGGGGGTTGGGGAGGGGGAGGGTTTTGTATGGGGGAAGGTAAAAATTTTTTTTGTTTTAGTATTTGTATTTTTATAATGAGATATGACGACATGAGAGCTTATTCTTATTGTACGAAATAGGTTGAAATTGGAGAATTAATAAAATATTTAAAATAAAATAAAAATTTAAAAAAAAATGTTCTTACTTATCTAAACTGTTACTTTTCTTTAAATCTAGTAAAAAAAAGTACAATTATTTTTTAAAAAAAAGGTTTTCTTTTGGATACACTTTGAAGAGAAAGTGGAGTGCAACTGCAAACTGGCTGTGCTCTTTAACACTGACTTATACAAACTGATACAATACATACTGAATTTTAATTTTTGATCATAGCTATACTTGATATACTCTTTGAGCCCTGGGTAATGTTAGAAAAAGCACTCTGAGTGTCACTTTTATATACAGCGTGTTTTGCTTGCATATGTTTCCGCTCTTAAAGTGTCTAGTATAAAAATAAATAAAATCTTTTTTTTTTTTAGCTATAAATGAATATACATAATATGAAACCATCAAGAAAACCGGAACCATAAAAATATCTAAAAAAAAAAATCTCTGTGTGATTAATGTTTTATTCCAAATTTTTGCAAATTTATGCAATCCAATCGCAATACAATTTGCATAAATTATTCTTATGTGGACTTTTTTGTTAAATCACAATTTCTATTTGATATCAGGTTTTGTGACGGTTTTATTTTATGTTTATTCATTTACCACTGAGGAAAAGATACCGGTATATAAAATCGCATTGTTATAAAGTAATTCATATTTTGGTATTGCAGTTTGTTGTATGGTAGGGAGGTGTGGAGTGCATTATGTATGAAATTGGCTTTTATGTTGTTTTGTTGACACTTAGATGTTTTATCTGCACACATTTAATTAAATTTTATTACATTTTTTAATTTTTAATTTTATGGTGGGCAGCACAGATTCTTTTGGTTTACTGTGATGGTTTACTGTACTCATACTAAAATTAAAATTGTGAACAGGACCATCTCTGAGATTAGCAGATGAAAAGGGCGTGAGAGAGGAGTCACCAAGCACGCCACAGCGATCATGGAAGAACAGTAAATAAAATCAGTCACGATGGCAACAAAGACCACATATGTAACCTACTGTGCCAGAAATACTCTTTACTTATATAACAATGTTATATGAATTGAAGTTAATTAGCATAAACCTTTCCAGCTCCACGTCTCACAAGAATTTTCTAGATACTATGAGGCTGTCAATGTGTCAAGAATTAGAAATCCGGCAGGAAGTGAGAAGCAAGCTCTGTTGTGTTGTAAAATATAGTAGTGTAAAAATAGTCATTGTACAGTGTAATAGTAGACTATAATTAGTTATATATTGTAATATCGTACTGTTTTTCTGAGACAGGAAAGAGGGACAACTTTTGGCTGTAAATTATTTTTGCAAAAGACTCTCCTGTGATAGCCAAAGTCATAAAATTTTTGTTTTAGATAGGGAAGAAATATATATTTCTGATTCAGAGGTGGCTGGGAGGAATTTCACTCTACAACTTAAAGGGTTAGTTCAACCACAATAGATATTATAGGTATAGAAGGTGTCAGGAATGGACTTGCCAATAGTGGTGGGACTCACCTGCCTTGTGGGCTGCAGTACCAGGGCTGGCCAGCGGGTGCTCTCAACAACCAGAGGCTCACTTCGGCAATTAGCCATCACCTGGGGCTGATTGCAGGTGGTGTATTTAAGGGATGGCCAGACCTGCAGTCTGTGCCTTGTTGTACTGTTTGCTTGGCCCTGGTTTCCTGATCCTGTTTCTGCTGTCCTGACGCTGCCTGAACTCTGCCTGAACTGACCTCGGCTAGTCCTGACCACTCTCCCGCCTGCTCCTGGTACTCCGTTTGCCCGTTTGCTACCGACCCGGCCTGCCTGACTACTCGTGTATCATATGTTTGTTATCTGTTGGAGGTTTGGTTCAGTTTGTTTGCACTGTGTTATGTTTAGTTTTGCACTGCGTTTGTATTGTTAGTCTTAATAAATGATATTATTAACTATATCTGAAGCCTACGTTTCCCTGTGTCAGTCCACACATTTCTGGTCACACCTGCATCCCTGACGAAGGAGACTGGTGGACTGCAACATCTCCTGACTACCTCTTGGATGGCCTAACAGTGAGATCCTCCTGCCATAAATTCTTGTCTCCATTTCTGTTCACCTAAGACAGCCTTTGTCTACTTTTTTCACCCTGGAGGCACTCATTAAATAATTTTCAGGTCTTGGGGAACACAGACAAAACCAAGGGCAGGCTTTCTCAACATTTGTTTTACCCTAGAGGAAGCCTTGAGATAATTTTTGGGTCTTGGGGAACTACAGATAAAACCAAAGACAGCCTTTCTCAATTATATTTACCCTGGAGGAACCCTTGACATGATTTTAAGGTCTTGGGGAACTACAGATAAAACAAAGGACAGCCTTTCGCAACTTTTTATTTTATCCTAGACGAACCCTTGAATAATTTATGGATCTTGGGGAATGACAGATAAAAACCAAAGGCAGCCTTTTTTAATTATTTTCACCCTAGAGGAAACCTTGAAATGATTTTTAGGTCTTGGAGAACAACAGATAAAATCAAGGACAGCCTTTCTCAACTTTTTTACCCTAGAGGAACCCTTGAAATAATTTTTGGGTCTTGGAGAGCTGCAGATAAAACCAAAGACAGCTTTTGCAATTATATTTACCCTAGAACAGGGGTGTCAAACTGGGGACCCTCCAGCTGTTGCAAAACTACAAGTCATAATGCCTCTACCTTTGGGAGTCATGCTTGCAACTGTCAATCTTGCAATGCCTCATGGGGCTTGTAGTTTGGCAACAGCTGGAGGGCTGCCAGTTTTACATCTGTGCTCTAGAGGAACCCATAGAAATGATTTTAGGTCTTTGGGAACTACAGATAAAACTAAGGACAGCCTTTCTCAACTTTTTTTTTACTCTAGATGAACCCTTGAAATAATTTTTGGGTCTTGGGAAGCTACAGACAAAACCAAAGATAGCCTTTCTCAATTATTTTTATGCTAGAGGAACCCTTAAAATAATTTTTAAGTCTTGGGGAGCTACAGATAAAACCAGCCTTTCTCAGCTTTTTTTACCCTAGAGCAGGGGTGTCAACCTGGTGGCCCTCCAGTTGTTGGGAAACTACAAGTCCCGTCATGCCTCTGCCTTTGAGAGTCATGCTTATAACTGTCAATCTTGCAATGCATCATGGGACTTGTAGTTTAGCAACAGCTGGAGGGCCACCAGTTTTTGACACCCATACCCTAGAGGAACCCTTGAAAAGGTTTTTAGGTTTGCAGAACTCCAGATAAAACCAAGGACAGTCTTTCTCAACCTTTTTTTAACCCTAGTGGAACCCTTGAAATAATTTATGGGTCTTGTGGATCTCCAGATAAAACCAAAGACAGCCTCTCAGTTTTGTTACCCTAGGAACCCTTGAAATAATTCTCAGATCTTGTGGAATTCCAGATAAAACAAATTTATCGGGGGTCAGTGAGAAAAATGTACCTTACACTGGTGGTCAGTGGGAAGAATTCCCCCTTACCATGATGGTCAGAATGCCATCCTTACAGACAGGTAAAAAGATCATTGTATCATGCCGCTGGCTCTACTGAGTGATATTGTCCCCAGAACTATATAGGCACCCCTACCACACTCTATACCACATGTGTCAAATACAAGGGCTGAATGCGGCCCACCAGGCCATTTTATGTGGCCCTTGCACCTTTCCTGCAGCTGCGGTACTCTGCTTGTCTCCACCCCGAACCTTGTCTCAACAGAGTGGAGGACAGAACTCCTCCACCAGATTCTGCACCTATCTGTGCAGCTGCAGCAACCCTTGTCTCCACCTCCCATGGTCTGAGCATTTAGAAGACTTCAACAGCTGACTGCGGCAGCTGACTCCATCTCCAGACTCTGCACTTCCTGCTTTCTAGTCCCCCCCCAGCAGCAGCACAAGGTACGGGGGGTGGTTCTGATGGTGGGGGCTCTTGACATCTTATGTAACGGGGGTTGAGCCATAATCGTGATGTGGCCCACAATTAAATGGAGTTTAACATCCCTGCTCTAGAGGAACCTTAGGGTTCCATGGAATCTTCATTGAGAATGGCTAACCTAGGAGTTAGAGATTTTTCTGCTCATTTTTGCGTGTTCTACACCTCCTGTTATAACAGCAATAAAAAATCTAAGCTGGTTTCAAGAAATGTAAGAAACTGTCAACTCTTCAACATCTACCAATGAATAAAAAATCAGTTTTGGGTTGAATGTCCCTTCCAGAGATATTCATCCATCTCCTTTTTCTCTCCATGTTTTTAGTGGAATAGAAGCTTTGCATGTAAAGCAATACTGAATATTCGCCTTTCATCCTCACTGTAACAATCACATTACTTAACTGCTGGAAAAAAAGAATTAATCTCCATTGCTGCTGGATGCAGATAGAGAAGATCTACAGCCAAAGCTTAGATCACAGTTAGAATGCTCCCCCGCTGTGGCGATAAGTGTAAATCCTTGAAGTGGTACAGCCCAACAGTTGCATGTGAAGCAAGAACATTGCAACAGTAAGCAAAGTGAAGTTCTATGAAGAAAGAAGTGTGCAAACTCCAGGCAAATAGTAAAACATTGCAGATGAAGCAATTATGTATTTATTAAAAAAAAATAAGTTAATGGAGTTCTAAATGCAATTATTGTTAATATCTTAATCTGACTTGATTTAGCCTCTTGTATTCCCTGTACTGAAACTCTAAGGCTGTGATGGACTGTGATGGATCATTTTTCAGAGGGCAATAGAGCAATGGCTGACAGGCATTCAGGAGGTGATCTTGCCACCTCCTCAATGCACCTTTTTTTTGTAGAACATGTATTTTCTATTAAACTACTGCACTGCAACCGCAAGCCATACATATGGATGGTGGTTGCAGCCAGGTCCCATTCACTTGCATAGGACTCATTTAGTGGTGGTAAGCAAAGCATTGATTGTCATAGGTGGGCATGCAAGGGGCTGTAAAAAATACCTTCCTGCTGCCTAGGTGAACAAATATTAACCTGGCAATAAATGTAAAGCTGGGTGAACAAAAGAAATGTATAGATTTCCCCATCCACATCAATCAGTGTGAATGGAGGAATCTCCTGCTGTTGGCCATTGTCTTGAGAGTTGGAACCTGCAGCTGTCTGAATACCTGAACAATGACTGCAGCTTATTTGCTCTGCTGATTCTTGGCTCAACTCTTCCAGGTTTCCCAGTTGGAGTTTGTAGGGCCAGGTGGTGTTGGCAGCACCACCCATGGCTCAAATTTCAGTCTGTTCACAGAAAATTGGCTAAAATTCGAGTCTTGGATGGCCAGATTTAGACTAAGAGAGTGAGTAGCGGCACAAAGGAACATGCTGAGAGAAGAAATATTAACTCATTAGTCTGCTGTTGCATCCTAACTGCCCAGCCACAGGCTGGAGTCAAGGATGTGTCCAGGCTCTGTTGTCTAGCTGCAGCAGGGGCGGACTGACCATTTGGAAACTCGGGCACTGCCCGAGGGCCCGGGGTCAGTAGGGGGCCCCATGAGATGCCCCTGGTACCTTTTTCATAGGCTTTTTTGAGTTTGGGCAAGGACACAGGGGCCCCATGATCCCCTATTGCCCGGGGGCCCCATGAGTTGTCAGTCCGCCCCTGAGCTGCAGTAAAGGAAAACCAGGTCACCAGGTTGGCTGTACAGTTTGGCAGAGTTGTGTAAATATAAGGATTAGTGGGCATAAATATAATTTCTTTGGCAGATAAAACAACTCCATAATAATTATTTCAATAATGTATTTAGCTCTGTGCACACCTCAGATGCGATGGCTGAGGGTTATTTGGCAGAAATAAAAAATTTCAGACCAGCCCCCTTTTGTAGTTTATAGAGACATAGGTGGTTGATTAACCTCCCTGGCGGTATGATTATTTCAGATTTTTGGTGCTGAAAGCGGTACCATTATTTTGCATGGAAATATGTCGTTTTTTTATTGTAGGCTGTAATTTTTAGGAATAACTCACTGAAATCTGTCCGAACAAGAGTCTATTAAACATCCCGGGTATGATAAAATTTGAACACGAAATCATAAATTATAATTTAATAAATAGTCATAAAAAATAATAATATAATAATAAATTTAATTCAATAATATAATCAAACCAAAAACACTGAAATTTGAAATAGAGCGCCAAGTTCGTACATTGCTGAGCAAAGTCGCAAAATCGTTTTCAGTGTCTGATGACGAATTTTCCCACAAATCATTATCACTCAATTCTGCAAGTGGTTCTGATTTACTATCGCTGTTCTCTAGCTGATCTAAACCCGCTTTTGACCTAAAGGGACACTTTTTGGACACCATGGACGTTTCTCAGTTTCCAGGCAGAAAGAACAGACAAAATGCAGGCAGGGCGCAGGACAAAGCACTAGGGACAAAATGTATGTGAAATGGGTTGAAACATCAATGTTTTACTATGAAAAATGTGTTTTGAAAAAAAATGACTTTTTTTAAATTTTCAAATTTCGCGGCGCCCATACATCCCAACTACAGATGAGCGAATCGAACTTGGCGAAGTGGAATTCGTTTCGAAGATTAGGAAAAATTCGATTCACGCCGAATCCGAATATTAGCAGACTTCGGATGCGCGATTCGAAATTTTCCAAAAATGGCGGCGACATGTGTGGCGACGGAGCGGGGATCTCTGGGAAGGTGCGCAGACAAGGCGCGCTGACCCATAATGCATTCATTCATGACATGTGATCGCATTAGCCAATCAGCAGCCAGCCAGCACTGTGTAATGGTCGAGCTATAAATTGCGGCCATCTTAGAATTCTCCATTAGCCTCCGGTCATTCAAGAGAGACAGACCTCTCTGTATTAGGGACAGAGTTAGGGCCAAAGAGACTTTAGGGCCACAGAATCGTTACTCAGGGACACAGAACTGTTACTCAGGGACAGACACAGAATTGTTACTGAGGGACACAGAATTGTTACTGAGGGACACAGAATTGTTACTGAGGGACACAGAATTGTTACTCAGGGACACAGAACTGTTACTCAGGGACACAGAATTGTTACTCAGGGACACAGAATTGTTACTCAGGGACACAGAATTGTTACTCAGGGACAGACACAGAATTGTTACTGAGGGACACAGAATTGTTACTGAGGGACACAGAATTGTTACTCAGGGACACAGAATTGTTACTCAGGGACACAGAACTGTTACTCAGGGACACAGAACTGTTACTCAGGGACACAGAACTGTTACTCAGGGACACAGAATTGTTACTCAGGGACACAGAATTGTTACTCAGGGACACAGAATTGTTACTCAGGGACACAGAACTGTTACTCAGGGACACAGAATTGTTACTCAGGGACAGACACAGAATTGTTACTGAGGGACACAGAATTGTTACTGAGGGACACAGAATTGTTACCCAGGGACAGACACAGAATCGTTACTGAGGGACACAGAATTGTTACTCAGGGACACAGAATTGTTACTCAGGGACACAGAACTGTTACTCAGGGACACAGAATTGTTGCTCAGGGACAGACACAGAATTGTTACTGAGGGACACAGAATTGTTACTGAGGGACACAGAATTGTTACTCAGGGACAGACACAGAATTGTTACTGAGGGACACAGAATTGTTACTGAGGGACACAGAATTGTTACTCAGGGACACAGAATTGTTACTCAGGGGCACAGAACTGTTACTCAGGGACACAGAATTGTTACTCAGGGACACAGAACTGTTACTCAGGGACACAGAACTGTTACTCAGGGACACAGAATTGTTACTCAGGGACACAGAACTATTACTCAGGGACACAGAATTGTTACTCAGGGACAGACACAGAATTGTTACTGAGGGACACAGAATTGTTACTGAGGGACACAGAATTGTTACTGAGGGACACAGAATTGTTACTCAGGGACAGACACAGAATTGTTACTGAGGGACACAGAATTGTTACTGAGGGACACAGAATTGTTACTCAGGGACAGACACAGAATTGTTACTCAGGGACACAGAATCGTTACTCAGGGACACAGAATCGTTGAATTAAAGAGTATGTCAGACAACACGCAGAGGAGTGGCAGAGGAGGCAATGTTTCAGGAGCGAGCAGACGTGGCAGCAGAGAAAGGGGTCGAGGCAGCACTAGTCGCAGCCAGAGGCCAGTGCTCCCGGTGTCATCCAGCGGTCGTGTCTCCACCGAGCAAGCCCACTGAAATCACGTGTCCTCTACCTGCCCCTGTCCTTTGGTGTTCCCTCACCAAGCGAAGTATCGCATGCTGTGGGCTCAGCCCCACTGTACAGTGAGGAAGAGCTAACAGAGGGCGGTCAGGAACGGGGGGAGACATCCGCCTCTTCAGCAGCCAGCCGAAGAAGCACTGGTGAGGAGAGTGGCTCGGTAGCCGGTCTAGAGACAGGTCTGTCTCCTGACCCACACGCAGCCGAGGGGGCTAGTAGTGAGGCGGAGACCCTAATTGATGATGATGAGGCTGATCGCACTTGGCAGCCTCGTCGTCATCAGGCTATTGCTTCCGCATCATCAGGAGAAGAGGGTGCCAGCTTGGCAGCGAGCAAAACAGTCGGTGGGTTGCCCAGGAGGCAGCAGGGTCGCAGCAGTGTCAGTGGAGGCAAACGGCCACGGAGTAGAGCACCAGCTCCACTGCAGCCTACCACCACGGGCAGTAGTGGTGCCGGTGTGCACGGAGGAAGTAGCAGTCAGCCAGTGAGGAGTAGCGGGGGCAAAGTTTCCTACTCGGCGGTGTGGCAATTTTTCGTCAAGCCGCCCGAGGAAGTAAACGTAGCCGTATGTCGACTATGTGGCCAGAAAGTCAAGCGTGGCCAGGGGGCCCATGTCTCCATCGCCACACTCTGCCATGTGCCACTTTCAGGTCTCCTCACACTGCTGGTGGGTTCCATTTTGTCATAGGGTGCTGGCAGATTACGGGCCTCCCATTGCTGCTGCCAGGCCCGTAATCTGTCATGGGCCCCTGTACCGCCTCCTCATGCTGCTGCCAGGTCCAGAGTGTGTCATGGGTCCCTGTACGGCCTCCCATTGCTGCTGTCTCCATCGCCACACTCTGCCATGTGCCACTTTCAGGTCTCCTCACACTGCTGGTGGGTTCCATTTTGTCATAGGGAGCTGGCAGATTACGGGCCTCCCATTGCTGCTGCCAGGCCCCTAATCTGCCATGGGCCCCTGTACCGCCTCCTCATGCTGCTGCCAGGCCCGTAATCTGTCATGGGTCCCTGTACGGCCTCCCATTGCTGCTGTCTCCATCGCCACACTCTGCCATGTGCCACTTTCAGGTCTCCTCACACTGCTGGTGGGTTCCATTTTGTCATAGGGTGCTGGCAGATTATGGGCCTCCCATTGCTGCTGCCAGGCCCGTAATCTGCCATGGGCCCCTGTACCGCCTCCTCATGCTGCTGCCAGGCCCGTAATCTGTCATGGGTCCCTGTACGGCCTCCCATTGCTGCTGTCTCCATCGCCACACTCTGCCATGTGCCACTTTCAGGTCTCCTCACACTGCTGGTGGGTTCCATTTTGTCATAGGGTGCTGGCAGATTACGGGCCTCCCATTGCTGCTGCCAGGCCCGTAATCTGTCATGGGCCCCTGTACCGCCTCCTCATGCTGCTGCCAGGCCCGTAATCTGTCATGGGTCCCTGTACGGCCTCCCATTGCTGCTGTCTCCATCGCCACACTCTGCCATGTGCCACTTTCAGGTCTCCTCACACTGCTGGTGGGTTCCATTTTGTCATAGGGTGCTGGCAGATTACGGGCCTCCCATTGCTGCTGCCAGGCCCGTAATCTGCCATGGGCTCCCGTACCGCCTCCTCATGCTGCTGCCAGGTCCAGAGTGTCTCATGGGTCCCTGTACGGCCTCCCATTGCTGCTGTCTCCATCGCCACACTCTGCCATGTGCCACTTTCAGGTCTCCTCACACTGCTGGTGGGTTCCATTTTGTAATAGGGTGCTGGCAGATTACGGGCCTCCCATTGCTGCTGCCAGGCCCGTAATCAGCCATGGGCCCCCGTACCGCCTCCTCATGCTGCTGCCAGGTCCAGAGTCTCTCATGGGTCCCTGTACGGCCTCCCATTGCTGCTGTCTCCATTGCCACACTCTGCCATGTGCCACTTTCAGGTCTCCTCACACTGCTGGTGGGTTCCATTTTGTCATAGGGTGCTGGCAGATTACGGGCCTCCCATTGCTGCTGCCAGGCCCGTAATCTGCCATGGGCCCCCGTACCGCCTCCTCATGCTGCTGCCAGGTCCAGAGTGTCTCATGGGTCCCTGTACAGCCTCCCATTGCTGCTGTCTCCATCGCCACACTCTGCCATGTGCCACTTTCAGGTCTCCTCACACTGCTGGTGGGTTCCATTTTGTCATAGGGTGCTGGCAGATTACGGGCCTCCCATTGCTGCTGCCAGGCCCGTAATCTGCCATGGGCCCCCGTACCGCCTCCTCATGCTGCTGCCAGGTCCAGAGTGTCTCATGGGTCCCTGTACGGCCTCCCATTGCTGCTGTCTCCATCGCCACACTCTGCCATGTGCCACTTTCAGGTCTCCTCACACTGCTGGTGGGTTCCATTTTGTCATAGGGTGCTGGCAGATTACGGGCCTCCCATTGCTGCTGCCAGGCCCGTAATTGCCATGGGCCCCCGTACCGACTCCTCATGCTGCTGCCAGGCCCGTAATCTGTCATGGGCCCCTGTACCGCCTCCTCATGCTGCTGCCAGGTCCAGAGTGTCTCATGGGTCCCTGTACGGCCTCCCATTGCTGCTGTCTCCATCGCCACACTCTGCCATGTGCCACTTTCAGGTCTCCTCACACTGCTGGTGGGTTCCATTTTGTCATAGGGTGCTGGCAGATTACGGGCCTCCCATTGCTGCTGCCAGGCCCGTAATCTGCCATGGCCCCCCCGTACCGCCTCCTCATGCTGCTGCCAGATCCAGAGTCTCTCATGGGTCCCTGTACGGCCTCCCATTGCTGCTGTCTCCATCGCCACACTCTGCCATGTACCACTTTCAGGTCTCCTCACACTGCTGGTGGGTTCCATTTTGTCATAGGGTGCTGGCAGATTACGGGCCTCCCATTGCTGCTGCCAGGCCCGTAATCTGCCATGGGCCCCCGTACCGCCTCCTCATGCTGCTGCCAGGTCCAGAGTGTCTCATGGGTCCCTGTACGGCCTCCCATTGCTGCTGTCTCCATCGCCACACTCTGCCATGTGCCACTTTCAGGTCTCCTCACACTGCTGGTGGGTTCCATTTTGTCATAGGGTGCTGGCAGATTACGGGCCTCCCATTGCTGCTGCCAGGCCCGTAATCTGCCATGGGCCCCCGTACCGCCTCCTCATGCTGCTGCCAGGTGCAGAGTCTCTCATGGGTCCCTGTACGGCCTCCCATTGCTGCTGTCTCCATCGCCACACTCTGCCATGTGCCACTTTCAGGTCTCCTCACACTGCTGGTGGGTTCCATTTTGTCATAGGGTGCTGGCAGATTACGGGCCTCCCATTGCTGCTGCCAGGCCCGTAATCTGCCATGGGCCCCCGTACCACCTCCTCATGCTGCTGCCAGGTCCAGAGTGTCTCATGGGTCCCTGTACGGCCTCCCATTGCTGCTGTCTCCATCGCCACACTCTGCCATGTGCCACTTTCAGGTCTCCTCACACTGCTGGTGGGTTCCATTTTATCATAGGGTGCTGTATGGCCTCCCATTGCTGCTGCCTCCACCGCCACACTGTGGCTCCACACTCTGGTTTTGGCCCCGTGACTGCCCAAATGAGTGAAGTGTGCGGTGATTCTAAGATCGACGGCACTCATCTGCATGTCATACTGACTGACAGTATTATTTCTCTTCCCCAGCAGACTCCAAGGGCATTTAAATTAAAGGTACAGTGTTCTGCACTAATATAAAGGCTCTCTGAAGCCTAGAAACACCCTTTTTATAAGTTAAATTCGCAGCGAATATATTCGTCTCGAATCGAATTTATTCCGCGAATTCGCCGAATCAGCCGAATCAAATTTTTGAATACTTCGCTCATCTCTAATCCCAACATCACAGGGACCGGAACACGGAAGCCAGATGCCGGCATCGGCCGGACGAGATGGCCGGGGATGCTGCAGGGGACACATCACGGGAGCGAAGGACAAGGTAAGCTCTGCAGGGACTCCCTATGCAGCGCCGCATGGTAAGCCCGAGTGTAGCTCAGGGTTACCGCTTTTGGCACTGACATTTTACCCCGAGCTACACTCGGGAATACCAATAGGGAGGTTAACCAAAACTGGAGAGTGCAAATTTTCCAATCAGCTTCCAGGTTTTTGTCAAAGCGTAACTGAGCAAGGTGAAGTCAGAAGCTGCTGATTGGCTACCATGCACAGGTGCACCAGATTTTACACTCTTCAGTTTTAGTAAATCAACCCCATAGTGACACAGTGGTATAAGGAAGAAGGACAGCCCTGGGCCCACAAGAGAGTCAATTACAAACTAAAACCTACTTAAATAATTTTCCTCACCATTTGTAAAATAGTTTATTGTTTATCCCTTCATTAGTCTATACAACGTTCCAAAAAAAACACCACCAGTTTACTCAATGTTTCATAATCTCAACAGATTATCCCGTAATACACTTCACAGCCTGTACTCTCTTCCTTCTTACTTCCCTTTCCTTCAACCGAACCATCCAGTTTCCAATCTCCTCTTCCTTACTTCTGTTCTTTTTTAACCGCTCTCTACTCATCCGAAATGACTTCAAGTCTACCCCAGCAACGCATTTAGCGTAATCATTCGTTATTGCACTTAAGCCAGCCATGGATGGATAGAATCTCGACTAGTTCAGCAGAGAGATTCAATCCATCTATGGGCATGACTTAGATATAACTAGTCTGTTGGATTTGTAGCATTTGATTACTGCCTGCGGATATTGCCTTGTAATCTGCTGACTGAGACAGCTCCCAGCACTGTTGATGGGGGAATTGAGCAATTTTCTATCCTTCCGCCCATGGTGGAGTTTTTCTGCTGGCAAATCACTCCCAAAAAAGCATATTTTTTCTTCTTGTAGAAGCTAAAGCTTGAAAAACACTTCTAGCCAACAATAGTGTACATGGACATATAGGAACACTATTTGCTTCTAGGGGCAGAAAAAAAAAAAGTTCATAAGTAGCTGCTAGGAGCTTAAAGCAGAACTCCGGGTTGTGCCCACACTGCATTGGTTAAGTGCTCATTTTGTCTAGGGCAGAGGTCTCCAAACTGTGGCCCGAGATCCAGATGTGGCCCTTTGCCAGCCTTTATCTGGCCTTTCGGGCCCTATTCCTCTGAATGATACAAGGCACTATTCCTCCCACTGCCACCAACAATAGTGCACTATGTCTTCCACTGATACCAATGATGGGGCACTATTCCTCCCACTGACATCAACAGTAGTGCACTATTTCTTCCACTGATACCAATGATGGGGCACTATTCCTACCGCTGATACCAATGATGGGGCACTATTCCTTCCACTGATACCAATGATGGGGCACTATTCCTTCCACTGATACCAATGATGGGGCACTATTCCTCCCACTAATACCAATGATGGGGCACTATTCCTCCCACTGATACCAATGATGGGGCACTATTCCTCCCGCTGACACCAACAATAGTGCACTATTCCTTCTAGTGATACCAACGATGGGGCATTATTCCTTCCACTGATACCAATCATGGGGCAATACTCTTCCTTTTACTGACCACCAACCCTGAGACCATGTTTATTCTCACTGATGCTACCCCTACTGACCACAATCCGGCCCCCCTAAAGTCTGAGGTACCCCTGGTCTAGGGGCTCAGGGTAAAGCTACTAAAACTTACCCATTCCTCCAATCCTCCGGAAAACCGTGCTCCCCCATGTCCAGCGATAGACTGTTCCTGCCGTCCTCACATCATAGACCGGAGCTGGTCTATGGGTGTGATGACGTCAGGAACAGCCCATTCACAAGACTGCTAGCATGCGGGGTGGGGGACAAGAGCACCGAAGACCGGTCTTGCACTAGGAGGATCAGTGAATTAGGTAAGTATATCTTTACTTTCTGAGCCCCTAGACAAAAACGAGCGTTTAACCCATGCAGTGTGGGTACAGCCCCACTGCATGGGAAAATAAAAAATTGCCCGGATTTCTTCTTTAAAAGTAAGCTAACGTGCATGGAGCCCAAAGCAGATTGTTCCATTTGTTACCACTTTTTCAATACAATTTCAAGATAACCATAATTATTAGAAGAAAATGTCTCTGTGCTAGCCTCAGCCAGTGCACCTTGGAAAGAGTTTGCATGATCTCTTGATGTTTGTATTCAACTGTTGATGGGAGCAATGATTATCTTGAGGGACCTTGCCATGGGGATATGTCAGAAAAAATTCCAACATGGACAAGCTTGGTCCTCTGATATTCAGCAGACAAGGGTCGAGTGGCTGGGAAGGGGGGATATCTTTTCACAATGTTACCAAGGGGACAGGGAGAAAGGACACTGTGTTCCCCTTGCGGCTGTTGAGGGACGCATGGAGGAAAGGCCGTCTTTGTGCTGGGATAAAAGCTCTAACTAGGGATGAATAAATAGAAAGAAGAGAAAGAGAGACTGCGAGGGGGCATGTGACACTGTACAAGTGTGTGCTTGTGCGTGCATGGGAGGTGAATAACAAGAGCTGCCATCGCCTTGTCTTCCCACGACATAGGAAAGGGTTAACTACGCCTCCACACTCTGGCTAGTGGGAGGTAGATATTGTGCAGGATGAGTTATTGGCTGTTGGACCTGAACCCAAGGAAGAGGCCAATATATTCACACTGGCCACCTCCTATAGATACAGCATGACCCATGTAATGTTCTTAAAGGGTCAATCCACCAAAGATTTGATATTTTTGTTTCTGTTAGATGCTGGAAGAGCTAAACCACATAGCAGCTTCTTATGTCTTTCAGGGACTCTGGTGGATCTGCACATTTGAATTGGATCTTTAATATTATGGAGAATGCTTTAGATAATCAATGCCATGTCAGCGGGAACAAAATTGTAATGTGGGCGGAAACAGGGGTCTGTAACTGTGCAAGAAGGTATCTTTGTTAGAATGCATAAGAAATATAAGAATTCACTGGGGGTAAATCAGCTCACAATAGTGAATTTTTTTAAAGAATGGGTTTTATTGAGCTTACAACAGTAATACAAAAAAAGGTAGGAGGTGGGCTCCCTTAGTCAAAAGACCATCAGGATTTCAGAGGTATGCTAAATACTAAGTACATTATTAATTATCATTACTGAACATATTAATGGAATATGCACATATATATATATATATATATATATATAAATTAAATTTTTTTTATTTTTTTTTTTATTTATTTATTGACATGTCATGTACACCCACTCATATATATATATATATATATATATATATATATATATATATATATATGTGTGTGCGTGCATTGTGGTGCATTTTTTTTAACATGTCATGTACACCCACTCAAATATATGAATGCGTGTGCGTGCATTGTGGTGCGCTGGAGCATGAAAAAAAAATGTCATGCATTGGAAGCCCATTCTATATGAATGGATTGCCTTATCGCAACACACATTAACATTCAAAACCCTGCACAATAATGCACTAATGTTTTTTTTTTTACATGTCATGTACACCCACTCAAATATATATATGTGTGCGCATTGTGGTGCGCTGGAGCATGAAAAAAAAATGTCAGATATTATTGCCATGCATTGGCAGCCCATTCTATATGAATGGGTTGCCTTATTGTAACACACATTAACAATCAAAATCCTGCACATTAATGCACTAATGTTTTTTTTTTTACATGTGTGTACACCCACTCAAATATATATGTGTGTGCGCATTGTGGTGCGCTGGAGCATGAAAAAAAAATGTCAGATAGTATTGCCATGCATTGGCAGTCCATTCTATATGAATGGATTGCCTTATCGCAACACACATTAACATTCAAAATCCTACAAATTAATGCACTAATGCATTTTTTTTTACATGCCATGTACACCCGCTCAAATATATGTGTGTGTGTGCATTGTGGTGCGCTGGAGCATGGAAAAAAAATGTCAGATATTATTGCCATGCATTGGCAGTCTATTCTATATGAATGGGTTGCCTTATCGCAACACACATTAACAATCAAAATCCTGCACATGAATGCACTAATGCACTGCAACAGAAAAGAACACTGTGAAGGGGGGGGGGACTATAGGGATAAATGGGACCCTAAGGGCTTGTTTACACCATACATAGTCAGCTTAATGCATTTTTAAACAGAATACGAAAGCACAAGTGTGAAAAATGCAACCTGTTTCAGTGAACCTAGTTTATACATGTGCAAAAAAAGAAAAACAAAACTCAGCATGCTGCATTTTCTTGCACTGGAACACTCATAAGCACATTGCACACAGTTGCAGGGCATTTGTGGTGCACTTGTATTTGTTTGAGCGGGTTGCATTCTATGTGGTTACTGCCTGCTGAGCGTAACAAGACATGTAGTTGTTGCAGCGGGTGTGAAGCGGCTGCAACATCCAATCATGTGCAAGCAAAAATGCTTTTTCTTTTCAATTTGCTTGCACGTGATTGGGTATTCTTTACAAAGTGAATCTTTATCTCATTTACAAAGCTCTGGAGTAATTGCACTTGCAGAGTTCAACTGCACCTTGTATGGTGCACAGCCTATTTGTCTTTAGTAAATCAACCCCAAATTATCATGGTCATGGCATGTGAACACCCCTTCCACTGTTATTGCAGCCTAAAGTGGTTCTAAAGGCAGAGGGGTTTTTTAGCTTAATGCATTCTATGCATTAAGGTAAAAAAAAATTCTGGGTGCAGCATCCCCCACCCCCAGTCCCTCCTTATACTTACCTGAGCCCCATCTTGATCCAGCAATGTGCATGAGAGCATCAGCTTTCCTATGTCTCTTTTTCCTCATTGGCTCCTGCTGCTGTCAATCACAGCCAGTGAGCCAATAAGGAGAGAGCGGGGAGGTGGGCCGAGGCTTGCTATTGGGAGCACTCAATAGGGGAGAGGAGTAAGCACTTCTGGCGGGGTACCCAAAAAGTAGAGAACTGGGGCTGCTCTATATAAAACCATTGACAGAGTAGGTAAGTATAACATGTTTGTTTGTTTTTTGAATTACAATCTTTAGAATTACTTTAAGGAAAAGCAGTTGGGGGGGGCGCTAAAAATGCTTGTCATTTGCATGTTTTTACAGCTCCCCCCAATTTAATTTTGTAAATGAGCTCTAAGAGGCCTGATTTCATTTACTGATCTTCACCAACAAAATGACAGCTGGAATCCAGCCGGCCTATATACTATACATACACTCCTCCAGCTGATATATTGTGCTGTTCTCCTCATATTTGTTATTTAACTGTGCATTGTATCACCAATTCTTATTTCACCATGTTGTTTCTATGTCTTGATCTGTTGCTGCCATCTGCTGGCCAGAATTTGCATGCTGCATGCCTTTGTTATAGCTAGTAAGTGTTTTCTCTGCTGGGTGTGGTTTTAGGCAAGCCTTGGTTCTGGTCACTTCCTGCAGCCATTTTATCTGCTATATAGCTGTGTGACAGGACATTCATTACCCTGGGCTTGTGAAGGCATCAGTTTTTGACCAGCAGTTAGCCTCAGGAAAGATATCACAGGACAGCATGAATACCTCTACTACCTTACAGTATTGTATCACTGTTTGTCGCTGTATTTTGGACCAAATAAACCCACGCTGATTTCATTCCCGTGTATACGTTTGGATCCATCTAACCTGAACATCTGCCGGTCCGGTCTGCTCCACTGCTTGGATACGAAGGTAGGAAGTTACACAGCCATTATTAGATATACCTTCATTCGCCTTCATGTGGGGACAGAACAGTCAAAAACTGCCTTAAAGTCCATACCCCGCTACAGATTCCCTCAGAGTCCAGTACCACACTCAGGAATCTCCCTAGCAACAGGCCCACTTGCAGCAAATCTGCCCGGCTACAGTGCACGTTCCACAAGCCTATGCGGAAGCACTGCGCATACGCAGTATCTATAGTCTCGCCTGGAAGTCCTCCACAACTCGCCAAGCCATTCCTAAAGTCCTATATTAACCGTTTCAATACCGTGCAATTTTACACCTTCCTGCCCAGGCCATTTTTCAGGTTTCAGCGCTCTCACACTTTGAATGACAATTGCGCAGTCATACAACATTGTACCCAAACTAAAATTTTATCATTTTCTTCACACAACTAGAGCTTTCTTTTGGTGGTATTTAATCACCGCTGGGGTTTTTATTTTTTGCTAAATTAACAAAAGACCAAAAATTTTGAAAAAAAAACACATTTTTCTTTGTTTCTGTTATAAAAGTTTATAAATAAATAATTGTTCTTCATAAATTTAGGCCGAGATGTATTCTGCTACATGTCTTTGGTGAAAATAACCCAAATTAGGATGTATTATTTAGTTTGTAGGAAAGTTATAGAGTTCACAAACTATGGTATAGATCTGAATATTGATCAATCCTGAAGTACTGACAGCCAATCTAATTTCTTGAGGTCCAAGAATGTCAGAATAGTACAGATATCCCCAAATGACCCCTTTTTGCAGAGTAGACAGTCGGACGTACTTCATAAGAGGCATGGCGAGTTTTTTGAAGTTGTATTTTTTTGTCATAATTTTTCCGAAAATGAAAAAATGAAAAATATTATTTTCACTATTTTTTTTTTTACATACTGTCACCAGTGCAGTACAGCGTCATCATATAACTGGCATGGCGGTGAACAGGGACACTGACTGGTGACAGTATGAAAAAAAAAAAAAATTATATTTTTTTTTAATTTTTTTTTATTTTTTTATTATATTTAATTTTTTATTACATTTTTTTTTTATTTTTTTTAAGATTTTTTTTCATATTTTACTATGACCAAAATAGTACAATGTTACCATAGTAACATTGTACTACTTTGGGGAAGTGATCAGTATTTTTTTTTTTTTTTTTTTTTTACACAATTTGCTTATAGCAAAGAATTACTTTGCTATAAGCAAGCATTTAGCTGAATGAAATCGATTCATTCAGCTTTTTTTTTTTTTTTTTTTTTTTGTGCTTAGCTGTGATTTGGTCACAGCTAATCACATGACATGTGCATGTGATTAGCTGTGACCATTCACAGCTAGGCACTAGTATACAATGGATGGCATCATGAATGAAGCCATCCATTGTATACAACTGTCATGTGACCTGCTGTGATTGGTCGCGGCAGGTCACATGGTACCGGCAACGGGAGCCGGTACTCGGATCTGTCATCGGCCGTGTCCGAGGTGCACGGGCGGTGACAGATCCCGCTGCTGCGCCGCTCTGCAATAGCGCAAACGGCGCATGTGCGGGAGCACGCCAAATGGCGTGGACCCGGAAAGCTGCAGCGCTTTTCAAGCCGCCAAACGGCTATTGGCCGGGCGGCTAATGGTTAACTTTTCCTCGCATAATAGAAGTACTGTTTATGCACGCTCATTACATTGCTGTGGCCCGCAAAACCCCGCAATTCACTCTAAACATCTTAGAAATTTTATCAAAGTGCCCTATCGGAGCCGTGCTGCGATTTTCAGCGCCCAATTCAAAACTTCATTTTCTTAAAGGGACAGCGCACCTTAAGTCAAAATGGCCGAAAAGGACTTTGCACAGTTCCCCAGTGATGAACTAAAGCAAATACAACCTGATACTGATCGTTATGAAGGGCAGGGAACAGAATCCACACTTCCAGCAGAACAAGTCGTACGACCAAGACGCTCTCTGAAACCGACAGTAAAAGTCATTGAAAATTATCACACCACGAAAGATGAACTATGTGATAACCTGGAGGAACAATGGGAACGAGTTTCCTCCCTCATGTCCGGACTTAAATCCTCCTCAGGTGATGCCACAAGCTTACAAGTTGCCATCGGGCGGCTGGACACAGCTCATGAAAGATACAATAAACTGTCCACAAGGTATATAACCTTTCTAAAAGACTCTAATATCGATGAAGCCCTATCAGAACTGAGCAAGGCAGAATCAATAGCCAGACAAAGAGACGTCATGGTGCTGGATGTTAAAGGTAAAGCGGAACTCCGTATCTCGCATTTGCAAGAAACTAAGTCACACAGATCAAATTCATCTAAACATTCCTCTCGGTCATACAGATCATCGTGCTCAAGAAGCTCAGCCTTGAGCGACAGATTACTAGAGGCCCGCATAAACGCAGCGCAATCCAAAGCGAGACGCTCCTTCACAGAAAAAGAAGCTCTTGCAAGGGCAGAGGCCAAGAGGGCAGAAGCAGAGGCAGAGGCCAAGAGGGCAGAAGCAGAGGCAGAGGCCAAGAGGGCAGAAGCAGAGTCAGAGGCCAAGAGGGCAGAGGCAGAGGCCAAGAGGGCAGAGGCAGAAGCAGAGGCCAAGAGGGCAGAAGCAGAAGCAGAGGCCAAGAGGGCAGAGGCAGAAGCAGAGGCCAAGAGGGCAGAAGCAGAGGCTCGAATAAAGATTTTCGAATCAGAGATGCAGGAGGAAATTGCATTAGCTAAAGTAAGACTACTTGAGCAAGCATTGAGCCAAGGTCTTGATCCAGTCTGCTCGCTACCACAGGAGATAGATGATCCAGTTGATCGCACCAGTGACTATGTACTGAATCAGTTATCTGCTCCACCCCCAGTTTGCAGTACCGTCCAAGCCGAGAACACTGAAACCTCCAAGTCAGCTCTACCTGCGGTACCAGTGCCACCCACAGCACCCGAGCAACCTAATAACCGTTACCCGGAAGTGCCCTCTCAAGGACGATTGTTACAGAAAGATCGCTATCAGGCGTTTTCTGGCCTACCTCCACAGCTCAAGCAGCAGTCATCACAATATACAGAGGCTAAACGAAAGCTTAACCCTGCAGCTACATCATTCTACCCGGAAGCATCTCACCCCTTCACACCAGGCAGCCAATACGCCCCAGGGGCATCACAAGTCGTCATGGCAACAAGCAGTGAGAAATCAGATATGTCTGAGTTTGCCAGGTTTATGGTGAGCAGAGAGCTAACCAACACCAGTCTCTCAAAATTTGATGACCGTGCAGAGAGCTACAGAGCTTGGAAGGCAACCTTCAAGGCCGCCATCGCTAACCTCAACCTAACCGCAGAGCAGGAGTTTGACCTCTTGATCAAATGGCTGGGCCCAGGCTCCACAAATCGTGTCAAGAGCCTCAGAACTGTCTATGTGGGACAAGCAGAAGCAGGTCTTGCTGTCGCCTGGCAGAGACTCGAACGTACCTTCGGCAGTGCAGAAGCAATAGAGAAGGCCCTATTCAAGAGACTGCAGAACGTTCCAAGGATCAATCTCAAGGATGTCCAGAAGCTTCAGGATTTAAGTGATCTGCTCATGGAACTGGAGCTTGCCAAGGGTGACCCTCGTCTGTCTGGGCTTTGCTACCTGGATACAGCTCATGGAGTGAACCCAATTGTCGTGAAGCTACCATACAGTCTGCAAGAAAAGTGGGCGGCATCAGTCTCAAGGTACAAAAGAGAGCATGACATCACCTTTCCCCCATTTATTCACTTCTGTAGATTTATCGATGAACAGTCCCAGATGAGGAATGACCCCAGCCTTGACTTCCTGGAGTTCAACACTACAGCTTCAGCAACATCATCGTCAAGGTATGAAAGCATCATGCATAAACACAGAGACTTCAAGAGCAGCGTGAGTGTTAGAAAGACTAACCTACCATCTCCTGCAGTACCCACGGGTAAACAGTACACCACCTCATCAGGAGATAAGACCTTCAATCGTGAATGTCCCATTCATAAAAAACCACACTCTCTGAACAAATGTAGAGGGTTTAGATTCAAAACCATACTGGAGCGCAAGAAAATCCTCACCGAGCTCGGGGTATGTTTCAGATGCTGCGCTTCATTGGAACACATGGCTAAGGACTGTAAATCTGTCATCAAGTGTGAGGAGTGTCATAGTGAAAGACATGCCTCAGCTATGCACCCAATCCCACTCTCCAGAGATTCACCCACTGCCGTCACCACCAGTCCTGCTCCAAGTCATGGCGGGGAGCCCCAAAATTACGCTAATGCAGCGACTGCTGTTTCCTGCTCATGCTTGGATGTATGTGGGGAGGGCCAGTGTGAGAAATGTTGTGCCCGAATATGCCTAATCAAGGTCTACCCAGAGGGACTACCAGAAAAGGCAGTAAAAATGTATGCCATCATCGACGACCAAAGCAACCGGTCCCTAGCAGGTCCTAAATTCTTTGAAGCCTTTGGAATAAAGGGACCATCCGAACCCTATACCTTAAACACCTGCTCGGGCCGCATAGAGACTAGCGGCAGAAGGGCACAAGGATTCATCGCTTCTCCAGTCAGTGGGGATACGGAAATACCCTTACCGACGCTGATCGAATGCGATCAAATACCCAACCATAGGGATGAGTTCCTACCCCAGAAGCTGCAGTTCACCAACCTCACCTAAGGCACCTAGCCAACGTTATCCCACCTATGGACATCAACGCCGAGATTCTACTCCTGCTCGGCAGAGACAATCTAAGGGTACACAAGGTGCGTCAACAGTGTAATGGTCCTGACTATGCACCATACGCCCAGAGACTGGACTTGGGATGGGTAATCATAGGAAATGTATGCTTAGATCAACCAGGAATTGACTCTTTCAAAACGTACGTGCGTGCAGATGGACGCACAACTTGCATTAAGCCGTGTCCTCATCACTATGAGGTGAAGGAGAAGTCTCCAGGCCTCATACAACCACCTGACGTCATTACTCCCCTCTTTGCCGACAACTTGGGGAGATCAGTCTTTCATACAACCAAGGACGATGATAAAGTAGCCTTGTCAGTAGAGGACAGAGAATTTGTCAAGATAATGGACAGTGAGTTCTTTAAAGACGAAACCAATCACTGGGTTTCTCCATTACCCTTCCGAGCTACCAGGGTAAGACTCCCGAACAACCGGGAACAAGCTCTGTCTAGATTTAACTCTCTTCAGCGTACCATGAACAGCAAGCCTGAAATGAGAGAACACATCGTTGCCTTTATGGATAAAATATTCCGTAACAACCATGCAGAACCAGCTCCATCCTTAAGGAAGAACGACGAGTGCTGGTACTTGCCTTCATTCGGAGTATATCATCCACGAAAACCTAATCAAATTAGGGTTGTCTTTGATTCAAGCGCCAAACATCAAGGTGTATCTCTTAACGATATTCTTCTCACAGGTCCTAATCTGACTAATAACCTAGTCGGAGTGCTGATGAGATTCAGGAAAGAGCTTGTCGCCATCACTGCTGACATTGAACATATGTTCCATTGTTTTGTAGTCCGAGAGGACCACCGGAATTTCCTCAGGTTTCTGTGGTACAAGGACAATGACACCAACGCAGAGATGATGGAGTATCGTATGAGGGTACATGTGTTTGGAAACAGCCCTTCACCAGCCGTAGCGACTTACGGGCTTTGGAGAACTGCAATAGAGGGGGAATCTGAATACGGTACAGATGCCAAAGACTTTGTGGAAAAAGACTTCTACGTGGATGATGGGCTCAAATCGCTACCAACTGAAGAAGCGGCTATCGATCTGCTCAAAAGGACTCAAAATATGTTGTACCAAGCTAACCTTAGACTACACAAAATTGCTTCAAACAGCCTAACCGTAATGAGAGCTTTCAAGCGAGGTGATCATGCACCTGGATTCAAAGACATTAACCTGGGACTGGACAGTCCACCTGTGCAGAGGAGCTTGGGCCTCAGATGGGATCTCTCGGCTGACTCCTTTGGTTTTCAAATAAGTTGTGCAGACAAGCCATTCACAAAACGTGGTGTCCTATCAGTGGTAAACAGCCTATTTGATCCGCTGGGATTTGTAGCGCCCATCGTCATACAAGGTAAATCCCTACTGAGACAACTTTCTGAAACCATCAAGGATTGGGATACCCCACTTCCCTCCGATAAAGAGCAAAAATGGGAAGCCTGGAAGCAATCTTTGTGTGCTTTGGATGAGATCCACATCCCAAGATGCTATATTAAAACCTCACTTACTTCTAGCGTAAAGAAGGAACTCCACGTGTTCTCGGACGCCTCCACAGAGGCCATAGCAGCGGTCGCCTATCTGAAGGTCACAGAACCCAACAAGCAAAATCACGTTGGATTCGTCTTTGGTAAGGCTAAGTTAGCCCCCAAGCCTGATCATACTATTCCCAGACTTGAACTCTGTGGGACTGTATTAGCAGTGGAGATTGCAGACTTCATACAAGAAGAACTAGGTGTCAACATAGATGAAGTTCAGTATTACACGGACAGTAAGGTCGTATTAGGTTACATCTACAATCAGACGAGACGATTTTATGTTTACGTCAGTAACCGCATAGAGAGAATCAGGAGGTCCTCCAAACCTGAACAATGGTACTATGTACCATCCGAACTTAATCCAGCAGATCATGCCACTAGACCTATGTCTGTAGGTTCCTTTACTAACTCTACTTGGCTTACAGGTCCGGAGTTTCTGCTAAAACAGGCGGACGATTGTGTACAGGAAGTTTTCAGCATCCAGGATCCGGATAATGATCCAGAAATCCGCGCTGAAGTCAGTGTATTGGTCACTGGAACAAAGCAAATCTCCAGCCTCGGTAGCCAGCGCTTTGAACATTTCTCCAGTTGGATGAGACTCGTCAGGACTATCGCAAGGTTAGTGCACATTGCGGAATGTTATCACAATACTCACAAAGATAAGGATTGTCACGGTTGGCACGTCTGCCATAAACCCTTCTCTGCGGAGAACATCTCTCATAGTGAGTCCCTCATAATACGTCACGTCCAACAAGAGGAATTCAATGTAGAATGGAAGTGCTTGTACAACAAAAAGCAGATTCCAATAAAAAGCCCTCTTGCCAACTTAAATCCAGTTATTGACAGTTTTGGCTTGCTCAGAGTTGGTGGTCGTTTGAATCAAGCCCACCTAAGAGTTGCAGAACAAAATCCTCTCATCATTCCCAGCAAACACCATATCACCGTCTTGCTGATCCGACACTACCACAAACCAAACCTAAAAGAAGGTGACCTCGTGTTAATGAAGGAGCAACATACCGTACGGATTGACTGGCCTATGGGACTAATTACAAAGGTTCTTCCTAGCAAGGATGGCAAGGTCCGTAAAGTGGAGTTGAAGATCTTCAGAAAGGGTGAGCTTAAAATATTCGCAAGGCCAATTAACGAACTCATTTTGATACTACCCATCGAGAACATTCCTGCTGGGTGAACTCTCCTGAACTTGAACTTTGTGGTTCTTCTCTATTCCAACTCGGAATCTACTATATTGTTATGTTTATTGCATTCTAACATGTTCTTTGTTACAGGTTGTTTTATATTTTATGGACATTCGTCATAGTGAAATCCCTTATGGAATTTCAGACGGGGAGTGTGCTGTTCTCCTCATATTTGTTATTTAACTGTGCATTGTATCACCAATTCTTATTTCACCATGTTGTTTCTATGTCTTGATCTGTTGCTGCCATCTGCTGGCCAGAATTTGCATGCTGCATGCCTTTGTTATAGCTAGTAAGTGTTTTCTCTGCTGGGTGTGGTTTTAGGCAAGCCTTGGTTCTGGTCACTTCCTGCAGCCATTTTATCTGCTATATAGCTGTGTGACAGGACATTCATTACCCTGGGCTTGTGAAGGCATCAGTTTTTGACCAGCAGTTAGCCTCAGGAAAGATATCACAGGACAGCATGAATACCTCTACTACCTTACAGTATTGTATCACTGTTTGTCGCTGTATTTTGGACCAAATAAACCCACGCTGATTTCATTCCCGTGTATACGTTTGGATCCATCTAACCTGAACATCTGCCGGTCCGGTCTGCTCCACTGCTTGGATACGAAGGTAGGAAGTTACACAGCCATTATTAGATATACCTTCATTCGCCTTCATGTGGGGACAGAACATATATCTCAGTAACACTGTATTTTTACTAGCTTACACATTTCTACATTAGACCCCGGCCACACTGGATGCGACTTGGCATGTGATTTGCATGCCATGCGATTTGTAAATCGTATGCCAAGTCGCACCCTATTGTCCGCAATTACAGCGGTCATATCTTGGTCGGAGCCGCACCGATTTATAAAGTATTACATGCACTACTTTTGCCGTGTTTTGCATAGACATCTGAGTCAGATGTCTTGCAAATCGCACCTGAAATCGGCAAGTCACCCTACTTTGAAATCGTGCGACTTCACTGTAATTTGCACGATTTCAAAGTCAGGTTTGATGTGACCGGGGTGTTAGTTTTCTAAAATTAAATAAGAACAAGAAACAATGGTTACAATGTAGCCTTGTGAATAGAATTATTTATGTACTGTCAGCAGGACCAATCCGTCAGCATTTTTACTCTCACATTGGGTAGATGATCTGTAGATTTTTGTATAATTTAATAGTTGCTTAAAATAATAAGTTGGTTGTTTTTCTGCCTTTTGCTGACAATACAGAATAAACACTAAATCTTTTACTGCTATTTAGACTAAAAAAAAACTGGCATTGGATCGATGAACCACATCCCTAGAAGTATATGAATAACAGCAAAGGAAGAGGATATTAGGACTTTGCATGCGCTACATTTGATATACAACAAATACCCCCAAAAAGTAATTTAAAAAATTACTACATTTTTTATACAAAATTTAATAAAAACACATGATAAAAAGCAAAAGAGGTATACACTGAACCCCAATCATTTGGTAGCGCCGTTCAAGGTTTCTCTAATTCAGTCACCTGGTGATTCAATCCCTGTCGGGGGCAGCTCCCGCAGGGCTCACCATGACCAATACTCAGAAGCATATGTAGCACTCCTCAAGCTTAGCTAGGGGGAGCTAGTTAGTTTTTTTAGATAGAGGCTAGGTAGCAGCCTGGGATGAGTAAGCTTGGGATGAGTCAGCCAGTTTACTTTGGGTCATGGCTGAGTGTTTTGCAGATCAGTTCCCTGATACCTCCCCCTGCTCTAGAAACTTGAAAGGTTTCTAAAAGTCAGTGGGTAGGGTTGAGGAGAAGCTCATCTGCATACTTAAAGGACTTTGGCCAATCCTCAAGCAGGAGGCTTGGCATGGGGCCAGGACAGCCCTTAAGTAAGAGAGCCTGGTCAGTGGGAGGAGTAGTGTCAGGTGGAAGATGGAGTGAAGGCTGGAGTGTGGAAGCTGGGAGGGGGTCCAGAAGAGGGACCTACCCACAGGCAGGGGCTGGAAAGGAAGATCTCTCTGCCTCACCATCCCTTGAGAGAGGACAACCAGTAGAGCAGGGAAGGAGCCAGCCCAGCATAAGACCTGAAGGCAGCCACCAACCCATCAAGCTCACAGGAGAGACAGGGTGAGTAATTCTACACCTCCTGTGCTGGAGAGCTCTTCAAGAAGAAACCTTTTTGTCTATGGACTTGTACATAGTTGCTAAGGAGTTTGTCTTCAAGTTTACAGTTTCCTTGGGCATCCCCTACACTCATCAACCCCACCCAAGTTCAAAACCCCTTAATAAAACCATAAAACCAAGTTCAGAGACTGTTTACTATCTATAGTGTGCAAATGTGGAAGAAAATGTGTGTTGCCTGGCTGTGCAGAGCTTTAGGGGGACCCAAAATTTAGCGACTCCTAAGGGGGTAGTGCTACACATACAAGGCAGAGGTGGAAGTGCACCCTGAAAGCCTCTCAATTTCAAATATGACCAATTCCAAACCATGACCTCTAACACGTTTCATCCATCATGGGCTTAACCATAGAGGTCTCTACAATTAAGCCCATGATGGGTGAAATGCATCCAAAATGGTATACAACTTATTTGCTCACAATTTGTCAAATCAACAGTTTACATTAGCAAACGCTACCACAGGTAGAAGTGTCCTCAGTACCCCCCCAGCTCAGCACTTTACATATCTTTCAGAGCCAAAAAATGTTTCACTTTGTCTCAAGCTGATTTTGATGACAGGGTAAGGGTAGCATTCAATGCAATCCCCTGGTCTATGAATCTACTTCTGGATCATATATATTTGTGTCTATCTATACAAGTGTGACCAGGTGAAGCCAATAGCCCTGCTTTCATAAAAGCCCATATTCATATCTCTCATTATTACATTACGGGATAGTAGAAATACCCCTCATTATGAAGTGAGGTGAAATGTAGACCGGTGGCAGCCTCACTTAAAGTTTATCTGAACCCAAAAGAAAAACCAATTAATATATTGCAGCTTACCAATTTTTACATGTAGTGGCTGCATTCGTTTTCTGTTTTAGTTTTTTTCCCTTAATTTTCACCTGGTAATCCTGCCAGTAGGTCTGTTATTTGTCAACTTCCTTTAACAGATCAAGCTGCCAAAAAAATGGCAGTTAGAGGGTTGGGACAAACCATTTAACACTGACAGGGGTTCTTAAAGGGGTCAGCTTTTCCTATTTCTGTAAAACGTTTATTCCAAAGGAAAATAACTGTGGCTGTAACTAATGATAAATTAAATGTGTGTCATGCTCCACCAACTAATTATATCCGTGATATAAAAATTGCTATCAACGTATAATTAATATACCTCCTACACCAAACATGAAACGTGCTGAAAACTAATATATAAATAAATAAGTTGAAAATGATGTAATAATATTATAATAGAAACTTCATATATACATATATTTATTATAGGTACTTATATAGCACCGTCAATTTACGCAGCACTTTACATATATATTGTACATTCACATCAGTCCCTAACCCTCAAGGGGTGTACAATCTAAGGTCCCTAACTTACATTCATACATACACATACTAAGACAAATTTAAACAGGATCCAATTAACCTACCAGCATGTCTTTGGATTGTGGGAGGAAACCGGAGTACCCAGAGGAAACCCATGCAGGCACAGGGAGAACATGCAAACTCCAGGCAGGTGGTGCCGTGGTTGGGATTCAAACCAATGACCCTAGTACTGCCAGGCGTATACAACTAAATATTCATTAAGTGATTCAAGGGAAAGCAAAATCTTCAAACATTTTTCAGTTTATATAGTGAATGTTTGAGTTTGTAAAGAAGAATACAAACACTGCTATTTTTTTGAACAGTCTAATATTCACTTTTCTTCAATTTTTTTAGAGGAACAACACAAATTTGATATATTTTTCTTCATGTTTTGATTTGGAATAGAATGTGTTGTGTTCCCAATGCATTTGTGTGGATGGAAATAAAAGCTATTAGAAGGATTTTGAGCTTTATTCACTTTTTTCAACACACTGCTATTATTTTGAACACAACTGTATATATATATATATATATATATATATATAAATACAATATTCAAATAAATGTGCCACACTGACCATATATCAGTATTAAGAATATATACAAAATGTACAAAAAAAATTATTTTAAAGTGCAATCTGTGCAAAAAATTCATAAGAAATGTATATAAAAGTCCACTCTGTGATTTGAATCTTGCTGTGCAGAAAAATGTATGCGCTCACCTCACATGTAGCCAAACCAATTGTGGCTGTAACTTCGTAAACAATGTTAGTTGGAGTTCAGCTTCAATTTGTTAGTCAAGTCCATCGAAATCTGCTAGTGCATTCAACACTATCCTCTTCCTAAACTGCCAATGCTGCTGCCCAAAGGTGTCTCTGTTGCTCCTCCAGCCAGAGTGTTGCTACCCTAAGACAGGAAGTGTGTTACCAGCTGAAAATAAAGGGAAAAAAAGCTTTTGAAACAAAAACTAATGCAGCCACCATATCTAAGGAGTTTTAACATATTCATTTTTTGTTTTGGGGTTTAGAGACACTTTAACTTGTCCAGCTAACATAAGTGGGTTCCCCTCTGGTAAGGAAAGGAGCAAATTACTAGCAATAGCTGCTTAAAATGAGAAGCTGGCTGTTTTTCTGTCTCTTGCTGCCAATACTGAATACACATTAGAGATCTATTGACATCAGGGGGGGACTGACCATTCAGACACTCGGGCATTGCCTGAGGGCCCGGGGTCAGTAAGGGGCCCCATGAGATGCCCCTGATACCTTTCATAGGCTTTTTTAGGTGTGGTTTGAGTCTGGGCAAGGACACAGGGGCCCCATGATCCCCTATTTCCCGGGGGCCCCATGAGTTGTCAGTCCGCCCCTGATTGACATGTAAATGTATTATCATGATGTGTGGGCATAGCATTGAAGTTCTGGAGTTTGCAGTTCGGCTTTCCACATACTTGTAAATACTCAGAGTATAGTCTTTCCACGTGTTATAAAACACATGCTTTAGATATACCGTGGTGTGTTTTTGCCGTTTCCAGGGATATCGCCATTGAAAAGTGCTCAAGCAGAACATTTTCAAGGCCAATCCATTCAAACATCTATGAAAACATGCAGTATGGTGTATGATTTTGTGCACGGTGGTACCATGTCATATACTGCAGTAATTGGCAGCATTTGTTCAAGGGACGGTGTCAATGGCCTTTGGGCTAGTAGCAATGGGAAGATGAACCTGGCCCTAAAGCAGACTTGGCAAAGAAATGGAAGAAGCAGAGTGCTGTCCCTCATTAGGCACTGTGGAAATGTGTTTAAATCACAGGAATAGCTAAACAGAATAACAAATTAAACAGTAAACCTGTACAAAGTCTATATTTCAGCTGAATGTAGTTGTTCACCTGGTGTTCTTCCATAATGAATGGTGGTGGTCTGTTGGCATGACCTCTTCCACTTTCATAACATCACATAAGCAGAGCTGCAGCACATGCGATAGCAGAAAATCACATAAAACCTTTGAATAATGCATAAAGCAGCTGACTCTTATCCAGCTGAAACACACAAGAAAGACTTTGGAGATGGAGAATGAATTGAATTTATTACACAGAGTAGGACTGTAACCTCCCTGGCTCTATCAGTCAAACATGAAATACAAGATATGTGGCACTATTTAACTGCTTCATCGCCAATTTCAACCGTAGATTTTGCATTTAGTTCTATAATAAAGTGCAACTCCACTGTTGAGTAGGCACTCCTGTATTAAAAGTACAAGCACCCTGCAGATTTCTAAAATTTATTTTGTCTTGCTATTCTCTTTTATCTCTTATACAAACCTCACTTACCCCTTTTCATTACAAAATTCAAATGTTGAATAGAGAGTGTCTTTGTTCTTCCCTGATTAAACCATAGACTGTTTTTTTCACTATGTTTTACTGTGTGTTCTGAAAACTGCATTCCCCCCCCGCTAAAAACCATAATTATAGGCATAGCACAGCATGCAACTCCTAGGGGGCCCAGCACTGCCTGCCTACATAATCATGAACTCCAAATCAACAGAATACATTTGGTTAAGTTGAATGTTTTTGAAACTTGGGAACCTCTGCAGTGGCGTCATTAGGGTTGCTGTCACCCTTTGGGGTAAAACATGCCCTCCTCTCCACCAAGTACAGTTGTGTTCAAAATAATAGCAGTCAGATATCACTAACCTGATCAATCACTGTTTTTGGTAGAAATGATATTTCTACATGGCAAATAATTTACTAGCAGGTGTAGTAGAGTCATCGAAATCCAACAGACCCAACAGTCATGACATGCATGCTGCTGATTCTGTGTAATTGAATCACTAATTGAAAGGGGCATGTTCAAAATAATAGCAGTGTGGAGTTCTATTAGTGATGTCATTCATTCTTTGAAAAACAGGTGGCAATTATTGCCCTTATTTAAAGAAGGAAGGCAGCAAATGTTGTACATGCCGGTTACAATGCATTTCTCTCTGAAATTCTGAGGAAAATGGGTCGTTCCAGACATTGTTCAGAAGAACAGCGTACCTTGATTAAAAAGTTGATTGGAGAGGGGAAAACATATAAAGAAGTGCAGAAAATGATAGGCTGCTCAGCTAAAATGATCAAAAATGCTTTAAAATGGCAACCAAAACCTGAAAGACGTGGAAGAAAGCAAAAAACTACCATTCGAATGGATAGAAGAATAGCCAAAATGGCAAGGACTCAGCCAACAATCAGCTCCAGGAAGATCAAAGAAGGTGTAAAGTTCCCTGTGAGTACTGTTACAATTAGAAGACGCCTATGTGAAGCCAAGCTATCTGCAAGAAGCCCCCGCAAAGTCCCACTGTTGAAAAAAAGACGTGCTGAAGAGGTTACAATTTGCCAAAGAGCACATTGACTGACCTAAAGAGAAATGGAGCAACATTTTGTGGACTGATGAAAGTAAGATTGTTCTTTTTGGGTCTAGTGGCCGGAGACAGTTTGTCAGACGACCCCCAAACACTGAATTCAAGCCACAGTACACTGTGAAGACAGTGAAGCATGGTGGTGCAAGCATCATGATATGGGGATGTTTCTCATACTATGGTGTTGGGCCTATTTATCACATACCAGGGATCATGGATCAGTTTGAATACATCAGAATACTTGAAGAGGTCATGCTGCCTTATGCTGAAGAGGAAATGCCCTTGAAATGGGTGTTCCATCAAGACAACGACCCCAAACACACCAGTAAACATGCAACATCTTGGTTCCAGACCAACAAGATTGATGTTATGGAGTGGCCAGCCCAATCCCCGGATCTTAATCCAATAGAAAACTTGTGGGGTGACATCAAAAATGCAGTTTCTGAAGCAAAACCAAGAAATAGAGAAGAACTGTGGAATGTAGTCCAATCATCCTGGGCTGGAATACCTGTTCACAGGTGCCAGAAGTTGGTTGACTCCATGCAACACAGATGTACAGCAGTTCTCAGAAAAAGTGCTTATACAACTAAATATTCATTAAGTGATTCAAAGGAAAGCAAAATCTTCAAACATTTTTCAGTTTATATAGTGAATGTTTGAGTTTGTAAAGAAGAATACAAACACTGCTATTTTTTTGAACAGTCTAATATTCACTTTTCTTAAATTTTTTTAGAGGAAAACAAATTTGATCTATTTTTCTTCATGTTTTGATTTGGAATAGAATGTGTAGTGTTCCCAATGCATTTGTGTGTATGGAAATAAAAGCTATTAGAAGGATTTTGAGCTTTATTCACTTTTTTCAACACACTGCTATTATTTTGAACACATCTGTATACCCCCCCCCCCAGTACAGACCCCTTTCCTCAGTACAGACCCCCCCCCTCTACTAAGCATAGACCCCTCTTTTTCAGTACAGACCATCCTCCCTCAGTATAGACCCCCCTCCCTCAGTACAGTCCCCTCTCCCTCAGTAGAGAGCCCCCCTACATCAGTACAGTCCCCCCTCCCTCAGTAGAGAACCCCCCTCCCTCAGTACAGACCCTCTCTCCACTATATATAGACCCCCCTCCTTCAGTATAGACCCCCTCCCTCAGCACACACACCCCTCCCTAGTCATGGATCATGTATGTGCTGTTCTGCCTCAGTGGCATCCGGACGTT